>NW_023494527.1:94655-185832 GCF_011100635.1 Trichosurus vulpecula | reverse complement strand
TCACTTTCATCATTTGAAACTATGGTCGGTAAAGTTTGGGCTTTGGGAGATCCTCTCAAGGAGAAGGTGGTCGATTGAAATTGGATCAAAAGGTCAATGAATGTTCTCAGAATTTCAAACTAATATACATGTCAATGAAAAGATATCCTCATGAGAAAATTACTACAAAATGTTAAAGCATTTGCTGTGGAGGACAACGTTGACACATCACAACATAGCAGCTTTAAAAACAACCGTCATGTCAGTAAAGCCTCGCGTGGTAACCTGAACGAAATAATCATCGCAAACCCAACCTTTCTGCCGCAGCCTCTAAAGTCATTTTTTATATTTGCACCTGTGCAATACGCCTCCCATGAAGACTGGGAAGAGAGGCAGGTACATATTTTAAGAAGTTACTCCTCTACTTAATGTCATTCCCACATACTTACGCCTACACGGCATGAAGATCAGGGACCCTCAGAAGAACTTACACAATCTAAGGCAGCTATTCGGAAGCCAGATTTCTGAATTGGAAAGAAGAGGATAGATTGGCAAATCAACACAAGGAGAACCAGAAAGAATTTCAGGTCCACAGAACTGCAGAAGAGAGTGCTAAGGAGAGAATGGACACCACAGTGTTGCAGAGCAGAGCACTGTGTGTGGAGAGGAAAGAGACAGGCAGCCAGTTAGGATTGGTGAGTGCTTCTTTAAGGAAGGGTCCTAGGGTAGGTGGGTGGGGAAGCTTAAATGACCACTGGGATTTGTGGGCTAATAATGTTTTTTCATCTCTTTGTGAATACCTTGATTAGGGATTGCTACTTGTGCAACATAATTACTGCTAGAAGTGAGAGAATTTTCGGGCTGACCGAGAGAAGTGTAGGGCTCATCTGGATGATGCTTTGAGGTTGTCAAAATGCTTTACAAATGGCCCAAAACTGGCGGAGATCCCCAGGCCTCTCAACACAGGACAGCAGTCTGTGGAAGCGACCATAGGCAGCGCAACACAACTGGCATTGAAACATTGACTCCGGAGGCTTGCAGCCCAAATGTATGAAACGCGGGCTTTTGCACTTCCAGGAGGCATAATGGCCAGGTAAAGGGCTCTAATCCCTCCCCTCCCCACCCAGAGAATTCCTCGGGAAAAAAAAGAATGCTGGAACTGAGCAGAAAGTAGTGGGGCTTCAGTGGTCAAATAGTAGAAGTCCACCAGTCCCAGAGCGCCAGAGTCTGCAGGGGTCAACGCCAGGAGCCCAGACGTAACCTTGCTCCCCCAGGGGAACTGCCAGACATCAGCTTAAACAACAAACAGCTGAAACCATTGCTGAAAAGCAAGTGCTGGAGAGCACCAATAGGGAGTGAGAAGCCAAGGAGCCAGACCCCTACCCCACACCTCAGAAAACTGAAGGCTGTAATTCTAGACTCACAACCCCCAGAATAAGAAAGCTGGGATAGAAAGCCCTCAGGCCCAAAGGTAGAAATTTGTAGTAAAGCCAGCAAAATTCAAACCAACATGAAGAAGAACACAAAAAAACTGAGGACAATAAATTCTTTTTATGGAGAAAGGTAGGATGAAAATAACAATATGGAAGAGGGAAGTAATGATACTGTAGATATATCAGATACCTCAAAAGATAATATGAACTGGTCTCCAGCCCAAAAAGCACTACATACAAAAACATTTCAATTTGACATAGTCAAAATTATCCATTTTCCATTTTGTAATGTTCTCTGTCTCTTGTTGGGTCATGAACTCTTTACTTTTCCATAAATCTGATAAGTAAACTATTACTTGCTTTCCCAAATTACTTATATTATCAGATTTTACTCCTAAATCATGAACCCAATTTGACTTTATTTTGGTATATGGTGTAAGATATTGGTCTATGCCCAATTTTTGCCCTACCATTGTCCAATTTTCCCAACAGTTTTTGTGAAATACTGAATTATTAGCCCAGAGGCTGACCTCTTTGGGTTTATCAAAGAGTAGATTGCTAAACTTGTTGATTTCTCCTACTTGTGTTCCTATCCTATTCCACTGATCCACACAACTGTTTCTTAACCATTACCAGGCAGTTTTGATGACTGCTGCTCTGTAGTACAGTTTAATATCTGGTATGGCTAAGCCACCTTCTCTAGCATGTCTTTTCATTAATATCCTAGATATTCTAGACATCTTGTTTTTCCAGATGAATTTTGTTATTATTTTGTCCAGCTCAGTAAAATAATTTTTTGGTAGTTTGATTGGTATGGTACTGAATAGAGAGATTAATTTAGGTGAAATTGTCATTTTTATTATATTAGCTTGGCCTAACCATGGACAACTGATATTTTTCTATTTATTTAGATCTGATTTTATTCGCTTGCAAAGTGTTTCATAGTTACGTTCATATAGGCCTTGGGTTTCTTTGGCATATAGACTCCCAAATATTTTATAGGGAAGGAGAAAATTGGGAGAAAATCTTTGCAACTTGTATCTCTGATAAAGGCCTCATTTCTAAAATATACAGGGAATTGAGCCAAATACATAGGAATACAAGCCATTCCCCAACTGAGAAATTGTCAAAGGATATGAACAGGCAGTATTCAGAGGAAGAAATTTAACCTATCTATATGCATATGAAAAAATGCTGTGGATCACTACTGATTAGAGAAATGCAAATCAAAACAACTATCAGATACCACATCGCTCCTGTCAGATTGGCTACAATAACAAAACATGAAAATGATAAATGCTGGAAAGGATGTGGAAAAATTGGAACAGCGTTACATTGCTGGTGCAGTTGTGAGCTGATCCAGCCATTTTGGAGAGCTGGAACTATGCCCAAAGGGCTATAGAAATGTTCATACCCTTTGACCCAGCAATACCACTTCTAGGGTTGTATCCCAAGGAAATGACACAAGCGGGAAAAGGACCCATATGTACAAGGATATTTATAGCGGCTCTTTTTGTGGTAGCCAAGAATTGGAAAGCAAAGGGATGCCCATCAATTGGGGAATGGCTGAACAAGCTGTGATATATGAAGGTGATGGAATACTATTGTACCATAAGAAATGGGGATGATGCAGACTTCGTAACAACCTGGAAAAACCTATACGACATAATGCTGAGTGAGCGGAGCAGAGCCAGGAGGACGCTGTGCACAGCCACACATAAATGGATTCTGTGAGGACCAACCCTGACATACTTCGCTCTTCTCAGTAACCTAAGTTGCAAGGAAAACTCCAGGGGACTCACGATGGAGAATGCTATCTTCATCCAGAGAAAGAGCTGTGAAGTTTGAATACAGATTGAGGTGCACTACATGCTCGTCTTTTTTCATCTCTTTTGTTTTTGTTTTTGGGTTGGTTTTTTTTTGGTTCATTTTCTTCTTTCTCATGATTCATTCCATTGTTCATAATTCTTCTCGACAACTTCACTAGTGTATAAATTAATTCAATGCGAAGTTATACGTGATAGTTATATGAGATTCCATGCGGTCTGGGGAAGGGAGGTGGGAGGAAAAGGAGAAAGTCTGGAACTCAACATTATGTAGAACCGTGTGTGGTAAACTAAAAATAAATAAATAAATTTAAAAAATGCTTTACAAATAAATTTTGGAATAACAGTGGTATTTGAAGTTGTAGATGCTTTGATTATCTCCCTATATATAAGGAAAAAAAATGAACAAGAATCTCCACAGTGCACCAACTCCCTGCAAACCAATTGATACTTAGTATATATTGAGGGCTTCCACATCACTGGGTGAAGAGGAGAATAAACGGAATATCTGGCAAATAGGATATTTTCAACCTATTCAGTTCTGAGTAACATATTGAAGCAATATAGGATGAGCAATTGTTCCCTCAAGATCTGAGGCCCTCACTTTCATCATTTGATACTATGGTCGGTAAAGTCTGACCTCTGGGGGATCCTCTCGAGTATAAGGTGGTCATGTGCCATTGGATCAAAAGGTCAATGAATGTTCTCAGAATTTCAAACCCATAAACGACTTAATGCTGAGTGAGCGGAGCAGAGCCAGGAGAACACTGTACACAACCACAGATGTATGGATTCCGTGAGGACCAAGCTTGATACACTTCGCTCTTCTCAGTAACACAAGGTGCAGGCACAACTCCAAAGGACTCACGATGTAGAATGCTGTCTACATCCAGATAAAGAACTATTAAGTTTGAATGCAGATTGAGGCACACTTCAGGTTCGCCTTTTTCACTTCTCTTTTGTTTTTCTATGTAGATTGTTTTTTTCTTTGTTTCTGTTTTTTCTTTCTCATTATTCATTCCATTGGTTGTAATTCTTCTCCACAACTTGACTAGTGTATAAATTAATTCAATGCGAAGTCATTCGTGGTAGTTATATGAGTTTCCATGCTGTCTTGGCGAGGGAGGTAGGAAGGAGGGGAGAAAATCTGTAACTCAAAATTATGTAGAACCTCTTTCCCTATTTTATTCATGTAGGCATTTAGAGATATAAAACTTCACCTAAGAACTGCTTTTGCTGCATCCCATAAGTTTTGGTATGTTGTTTCATTATTGTCATTCTCTTGAATGAAATTATTAATTGTTTCTCTTATTTGATCTTTGGCCCACTCACTCTTTAGAATTAAATTATTTAGTTTCCAATTAGTTTTTAGCTTATTTTTCCATGGTACTTTATTAAAAATGATTCTTATTGCATCATGATCTGAAAAGGATGCATTGACTACTTCTGCTTTTCTGCACTGGATTGTGAGGTTTTTATGCCCTAGTACATGGTCAATTTTTGAGTATGTGCCATGTACTTTTGAGAAGAAAGTATATTCCTTTTTATCCCCGTTCAGTTTTCTCCAGAGGTCTATCATATGTGCCTTCTCTAAAATTCTGTTTACCTCCTTAACTTTTTTCTTATTTATTTTGAGGTTAGATTTAGCAAGTTCAGAAAGGGGGAGGTTGAGGTCTCCCAATATTATAGTTTTGCTGTCTATTTCTTCCTGTAACTCCTTTAACCTCTACTCTAAGAATTTGTATGCCTTACCACTTGGTGCATATATGTTAAGCAATGATATTGCTTCATTGTTTATGGTGCCTTTTAGCAGGATATAATGTCCTTCCTTATCTCTTTTAATTAGATCTATCTTTACTTTTGCTTTCTCTGAGATTAGGATTGCTACACCTGCTTTTTTTACTTTAGCTTAGGCACAATATATTTTACTCCAGCCTTTTACGTTAACCCTATGTGTATCCCCTTGTTTCAGATGCGTTTCTTGTAAACAGCATATTGTAGGATTATGGTTTTTAATCCATTCTGCTATCTGCTTCTGTTTTGTGAGAATGTTCATCCCCTGCACGTTCAGGGTTATGATTTCTATCTGTGTCTTTTTCTCCATCCTAATTCCCCCTGTTTATGCTTTTATTTCTCCCTTTCCCCTTCTCCTCCCCAACAAAGTTTTGCTTTTGACTGCCGCTTTCCTCAGTTAACCCTCCCTCTTTATTCCCCTCCCTTATCTTACCATTACCCACTTGCTACTTCTCCTCTTCCTTCTGCCCTCCCCCCTCCCTTTTTCCCCCCTTTCCCTCCCACTTCCCGTAGGACAAGTTAGATTTCTAAACTTATCAGAGTATGTTATTCCCTTCTTGAACTAGATCAGATGACAGTAGAGCTCAAATACTGCTCTTCTCCCTCCCTTCTTTCCCTCTACTATAATATGTTTTTTTGCCACTTCCTTTGGTGTAATTTACCCTTTTCTACAACCTCCTTACCACTTCCCTCATAGCCCTCCCTTTATATCTCTTATTTATATTTTATATCTTTACATCAGTTAATTTATACAGGCATTCACAACCTATGTATATCCCTTTCATTTGTCACAATAGTTGTACCATTCACAAGAATGACTTATATATGTATGTGTATATATACATATATATATATATATATATATATATATATATATATATATATATATATATATACATGAAAAACATACATAAGATGATATAATCCCACATAAAGATGTAAACAACCTAAGCTTACTGGTTAATGAAGTTTGTGGGGTTTTTCCCCCTGGTTACCTTTTTATGTCTCTCTTGAGGTTTGTATTTGGAGATCAAATTTTCCATTGAGTTCTGGCCTTTTCATCAGGAAGGTCTGGAATTCCCTTATTTCATTGAATGTCCATCGCCTTGCCTGGAAAATTATGCTTAGTTTTGCTGGGTAGTTGATCCTTCCTTGTAGTCCCAGCTCCTTTGCCCTTCGGAATATCATAGTCCAATTTCTCCTGTCTTTTAATGTGGAAGCTGAGAGATCCTGCGTGATCCTGACTGTAGTTCTACGATATTTGAATTGCTTCTTTTTGGCTGCTTGCAGTATTTTCTCCTTGAGTTTATAGCTCTGAAATTTGGCTATAATATTTCTTGGTGTTCTCAGTTTGGGATCTCTTTCAGGGGGTGATCGGTGAATTCTTTCAATGACTATTTTGCCCTCTGGTTCTAGGACCTCTGGGCAGTTGTCTTTGATAATTTCTTCGAAGATACTGTCAAGGCTCCTTTTTTCATCGTGGATTTCCGGTAGACCAATAACTCTCAGATTGTCTCTCCTGGATCTATTTTCCAGGTCAGTTGTTTTGCCAATCAGATATTTCACATTTTTTTCTATTTTTTCATTCTTCACGTTTTGTTTTATTACTTCTTCATGCCTCATAGAATCATTAGCTTCCACTTGCTCAAGTCTAATTTTAAATGAGTTAGTGTTTACATTTTGCTTTTGAGCCTCCATTTTCAATTGGTTGATTTCAACTCTCAGGGTGTCCTTTTCTCTCTCTAGATTCTGAATGTCCATAGCCATTTCGCCAATCTTATTCTTTAGGGACTTGATTTCGTCAGTGGATTTTTTCTCCCTTTTTTCCATTTTTTCCATATTTTGTTTTAGCTCCCTAATTTGGTTTTTAAAATCCTCTTTTAGCTCTTCCAGCAGTGCTTTTTGGGTTCGAGACCAGATCATATTAGCTTTTGAGGTATCTGATGTATCTACCGTGTCATTGCTATCTTCTTCTATGTCGATATTTTGATCCTGCCTGTCTCCATAAAAAGAATCTATTGTCCTCGGTTTTTTTGTGTTCTTCTTCATGTTGGTTTGCCTTTTGCTGGCTTTACAACGAATTTCTATCTGTGAGTCTCGGGGCTTTCTGTCCCAGCTTTCTTATTCTGGGGGTTGTGAGTCTAGAATTATAACCTTCAGTTTCCTGAGGTGTGGTGGAGGGGTCAGGCTCCCTGGCGTCTCACTCCCTATGGGTGCTCTCCAGCACTTGCTTTTCAGCAATGGTCTCAGCTCTTTGTTGTTTGAGCTGATGACTGGCGCTTCCCCTGGGGGAGCAAGGTTACGTCTGGGCTCCTGGCTTGGCCCCCTGCCGACTCTTCCCCTCTGGGACTAATGAGCTTCTAGTATTTGTCCTGTGAAGCCCCGCTACTCTCTCCTCTGTTTCAGTTCTCTTTTTTTTTTCCCGAGGAATTCTCTGGGTGAGGGGGGGAGGGGTTAGAGCCGTTTACCTGGCCATTGAATCTTCCGGAAGTTCAAGAGGCTGAGTTCCTGGGTTTTGCAAGAGTCAGGACTGGGTGTTTTCCGGGCTGGTGGCGTTGCGCTGCCTCTCGTCTCTCACAGAGACTGCCGTCCTGTGTTGGGAGGCCTAGGGATCTCTGCCGGTTTCGGGCGCCCAGCTTTCTCCCAGCCCGTCTCCCACGTGGATTTCCCGGCAGGCCGCTTCCGCCTTGGTCTGGAGCCGCTCCGCACCGAGCACTCTCCGAGCCTGCAGGTTCGTTCCTCCGGCCTTTCAGACTCTCCCGGCTCGGAAATTTGCCCCACGCACACTGCTCGCGGTTTCTGACTCTCTCAAATCTGCTCAAATTCACTTTTTTATGGGAATCTGACAGACCTTGTGAGAGAGATCCGGTAAGACACTGCCTTCATGCGGCCATCTTGGCTCCGCCCCCCAACTAGAATTAAATTTTAAAAAACTTGGAAGGAAAAAAATAGTAGCTCAAGCTATTAAAATGCTAATTAAATTATAGGAAGAAATTAAAGCTATCTACAGGCATATGGAAAAATGCTCTGGATCGCTGCTGATTAGAGAAATGCAAATCAAAACAACTCTTAGATACCACATCTCTCTTGTCAGATTGGCTAAAATAACAAATCAGGAGAATGATAAATGCTGGAAAGGATGTGGGGAAATTGGAACATTGTTGCATTGCTGGTGGAGTTGTGAGCTGATCCAGCCATTTTGGAGGGCGGTGTGGAACTATGCCCAAAGGGCTATAGAAATGTTCATACATTTGACCCAGTAATACCACTTCTAGGGTTGTATCCCAAAGAAATCACGCAAGCAGGAAAAGGACCCATATGTACAAGAATATTTATAGTAGCTCTCTTTGTGGTAGTCAAGAATTGGAAAGCAAAGTGATGCCCATCAATTGGGGAATGGCTGAACAAGCTGTGGTATATGAAGGTGATGGAATACTATTGTGCTATAAGAAATGGGGATGATGCAGACTTCATAACAACCTGGAAAAACCTACACGACATAATGCTGAGTGAGCGGAGCAGAGCCAGGAGAACGTTGTGCACAGCCACAGATATGTGGATTCCGTGAGGACCAACCCTGACATACTGCGCTTCTCTCAGCAACCTAAAGGGGCAAGGACAACTCCAGGGGACTCACGATGGACAATGCTATCTTCATTCAGAGAAAGAACTGCGAAGTTTGAATACAGACTGAGGCACACTACATGCTCGCCTTTTCTGCTTCTCTTTTGTTTTTGTTTTTGGGTTTGTTTTTTTTTTGATTTTTTTTTTGGTTCTGTTTCTTCTTTCTCATGTTTCATTCAATTGATCAAAATTCTTCTCCACGACTTGACTAGAGCATAAATTAATTCAATGCGAAGTTATACATGACAGTTATATGAGACTTCATGCCATCTTAGGGAGGGAGGGGGGAGGGAGGGGAGAAAAACTGGAACTGAAAACTATGTAGAACCGTGTGTGGTAAACTAAAAATAAATAAAGAATAAATATATATATATATAATAAAAAAATTATGTAGAACCGTCCGTTGTAAAGTAAAAATAAAAATAAATAAAAGAAAAAAAAGAAAGAAAAAAAAAGAAAGAAAAGAGACTCAGCCACACAAAACATCTCATTATGGCATCATGGAACACTTAAGATGTCATAATTCTACATCGCCAGGGTAACATGTGTAGGTGGGGGGGAACAAAAGGAAAGTAGCTGGGAGAGATCATTGCTGAAGAGGAAAGAAAGGAGGTAGGATGTGGCTTTTAGATTGAACAGTGGCAGTTTGACAGCGTGTGAAAAGTTCTCTTCTCCATGACGTTTCTGGGGATCGTTGAATCCTGCAGTGTTCTGCTGCAAATTATGTGTCTCATTTTGTCAAGGAGAGATTTAAAGAAGGACTGGGAACAGGCACATGATACTGTGCTTCAGAATTGGAAAGCATGATAAACTCTTCTAGGAACAGGTAGGGGAAATATAACATTTCTTTTGGAAGTAAACAATCAGATGCCAGAACCCGAAAATTCTCTCACTTGTAGCAGTAATTATGCGGCAAAAGTAGCAATCCCAACTCAAGGTATTCACAAAGAGATGAAAACACACTATTAGCCCACAGATCGCACTGGCCATCTAAGCTTCCCCACTCACCAACCCCTATGGCACTTCCTTAAAGAAGCACTCACCAATCCTAACTGGTTGGCTGTCTCTCTCTTCTCCACACTCAGTGCTGTGGTCTGCAACATTCTGGTAACCACTGTCCCCTCAGCAGTCTCTTCCGTAGTTCTGTGGACTTGAAGTTCTTTCAGCTTCACCTTGTGTTGATTTGCCAATTGCTCCTGTTCTTCCCAACTCAGAAATCTGGCTTCCCCATAACTGATTTCTGATTGTGTAACTTCCTTTGAGGGCCCCTGATCTTCATGTCATATAGGCGTAAGTATGCGGGAAATATCTTTAAGTATATGATGATCTCCTTAAAATATGTGCCTGCCTCTCTTCCCAGTCTGCATGGGAGGCCTCTCGCACAGGAGCAAATATTAAAAATGACATTAGAGGGAGTGGCAGAAAGGTTGGGTTTGCAATTGTTGTCATTCAGATTACTGTGTGAGGTTTTACTGACGTTATGGTTGTTTTAAAGCTGCTATGTTGTGATGTCTTAACGTTGTCCTCTGTAGGAAATGCTTCAACATTTTTTAGTAATTTTCTCATGAGGCATATCTTTTCCTTGACATGTATATGGGTTTGAAACTCTGAGAACATTCATTGACCTTTTGATACAATGTCACACGACCACCTTATCCTCGAGAGAATCTCTAAGTTCAGACTTTACTGACTATAGTTTCAAATGATGAAAGTGAGGGCCTCAGATCTGGAGGGAACAATTGCTGATCCTATATTGCTTCGATACGTTACTGAGAACTGAACAAGTTTAAAACATTCTGTGGGCCAGAGATATCATTTATTATTTTCTTCACCCACTAATGTGGAAGCCCTCAACATATAGATAGTATCAGTTGGCTTGCAGGGCATTGGTTCACTGTGGAGATTCTTGTTCATTTTTTTCCTTGTAAATAGGGAGATAATGAAAGCGCCTACAACTTCAAATAGCACTATTATTCCAAAATATATTTGTAAAGTATTTTGACAACCTCAAAGCATCATCCAAATGAGCCCTACACTTCTCATAGTCAGCATTGTATGTGTGATTGAATAAATGCTTTTCATAACTGTCTCCCATTAGAAACAAAAGATGCAATACTTGTGAGATGGCAAGGGTGCCATGAGACTATTCTCCATTCATACTCTAATGTCAATGTGATGATATGAGTTCCTCAACTGCATACCATATCTGAATCGATATCTAGTTTTCTACGCAGTAACCGCATGTTGTAATGAACCACACAAACACAAACAGAGTACAGAAAAAATTGCCCCTAAATGCTGCCTTTGGATCACAGGAAAGTGCTCCAATATGCTATAATGCTTCAGAAAAGAGACTCAGACTTGCAAAGCTGCTCATTATGGCATCATGGAACACTTAAGATGTCATAATTCTAAGTCACCGGGATAACATGTGGAGGTGAGGGTAACAAAAGGGAAGTAGCTGGGAGAGATCATTGCTGAAGAGGAAAGGAAGCAGGTAGGATGTGGCTTTTAGACTGAATACTAACCAGAAAAGGAGAGAGAGCCCCTCAAGCTGTCTTCTCCCGTCTTATAGAGTTTTTGACATCATCAATTGCCGCCTAAATGACCAGAGCCAATTGGTTATTGACCTGGCCCCTACACCTAGCGTAGACCAGGTTAACAGTCAATCTGGTGTGGCTCTGGAGCTAACACCAACCTTCAGCCAGCCCCATGACTCATCACACAGGAAGTTCTGATTTCTGTCATGGCCGCTGGACTTCCTGCCCTGGAAGAGCAAGCCATAGCATTCAGAGGCTCAATGAGGTAAGCTGAGTCAGTCAAAGAAAACAAAGGGCATTCTGGTTACACTCCACCACTTGTGCTCTTCGATACAGAATGTAACCAGAATGGCCTTTGTTTTCTTTGAATGACTCAGCTTACCTCATTGAGCTTCCCTGCGCACTGGAGCTTGCTCTTTCAGGACAGGAAGCCCGGCGACCATGCCAGCAATCAGAGAGCTTCCTGTGTGATGAGTTATGGGGCTGTCTGAGAGTAGATGTGTTAACCTGGTCTATGCTAGGGGGAGGGGCCAAGTCAAGAACCAATAAGCCCTGATCACTCAGGTGGATCTTGATGATGTCAAAAACTCTATAATAGGCGAGAGGACAGGTTGAAGACCCCTTTTCCTTTTCCGGTTGGAGCCAGAGATGCCTACAGCCAAAGCTGAGCTGCCGGTGGCAGAGCTGACCCACGTGGAGTGAGGAGTGCTGAGCCAGGCCTGGAGACTAGTGGGTAATCTTCTTACCGCAGACGGGAAGCATATATATTATTTTGCCTTATACTATCTCGCTTCTCTTTGGCCTCCTGGTTACCCTTATGAAGTGGACTTATTAGGCCTGGAAGCTTTTGATGAAAATGTCAGAATGAGGACGCTGGGTTGTGGGCTTGTTACTGTGGAGTGTAAATACATGCTTTAGTTCTCTTGCCTTCTTCCTAGAGAATTCCTTATATCCTGCCGTTCCAAACCTTTCAGACACATATGAGATTCTCTTTGAAATCATAAATTCTGCCTTCCTAATATATTTGGTGACAAGGTGCATGGGATCGGTAGGTATAAGATCTCTATTCAGAAGCAGAAGAATTTCAGAGGAAGAGATGAATATCCCAGGGTGGGAGGATCCATTTTATTCCTCCCTAGCAAAGGAATTTTCTAAAAAAGCTGGACCCTGTGAAAATTGGGAACCAAGGCTATACAGAGAAGATCCTAAGGATTTGGAAAGGTGTTTACAAGAGGTTGGGTTTCAGTCAGGGGCATCACTATCTAGGCAAAGCTGGATAGTGTTATCAGCCTACTGACTAGTATATGAAAGATTGAGATTAAGTGAAAGAGATGGGGGTACTCCTATCCCACAGCAAGAAGGGGAATCTCGAATAGCAGGAGAACAAATTGATGCTCAAGAACCCACTGATTCAGGTTAGAACTTTTCTATTAGTGTGGCTAGGAGCAACAGGAGGCCAAATAAGCCAAGACTGCATCCCAACTCAGCCCAGACCAAGCCTGACTGCCTGCTTTGTCCTTGCCATGGTTGCAGGGGAAGCGAGTGGGAGGAAAATGAGACAATGTTAGGGACTGAGAGAGAAAACGCTACTTGTGTTCAGGACATCCCTCGCACAGTGAATGGGAGATGGTTAAATACTCAGACAAGCATTCATCCTGTAAAGTGGAGGAGGACGGAAACCCGAGGTGGCAATTTAGTTACCAGGGAAATTCAGGAAGATTTCTCACCACAAGAGGTCACAGATGTTTTGAGTAGAATCAGCCAAAGAGTAGGAGAACCATTAATGTCTTGGATGGTGAGACTCAATGATCAAGGGGCCGGTGGAATATTAGTAGATAAGAGGGACCGTATGAGATTCATAGGTATCAGCCACGATCCTCTAGTTCAGCAAGCTTTTAGGGAACATCATCAGCGAGGATATGACGCTAGCAGGACTACTCTGTTGGCATTAGCTGCTGAGGGATGCAATAACAGATATACTAATGATTCTATGTGGCAAACTGAGTATGACCCTGGTATTCACTTAAAGATTGTATCACAAGACTAAAGGAGGAGGTAATGAAAACTGCTCTTATGACAGGAACTGCAGACAAATATTACAATGATCTCATAGGGATCCCTCATAGGATTATAAACAACTTATAAACAACTTATTTTGAATCTGTTACTTGGGGAAGTAGGGAGCCATCTTACAGAGGTGATAAATAAGATTTTAGAGTTACATGACTTAGGAGACTGGGGAAGGGATAGATCTCCTCAAGTGAGAAGGGTGAATAGCCAGCAAACTTGGCGCCAAAATGGAGTGACAAGAAAAGAAATGTTCACTGCTCTATTGAGAGCAGGGGTAGGTTTTGAAATGATAAATGGCATTCCAACCAATGAATTGTACAGGATGTAATGAGATAAAGGACTCAATAACAGGAGAGATAGGGAAATAAGAAGTGCTCCGGCAAGTGCTACAGATGTTGAACCTTCATACCCAAGTGAATTACATGCTAGGGAATACTAGGAAACAGGCCGAGCCCCAGCCCAAATTAAGGAAATACATAAGCTGGACTGCAGATCTCACATTAACTTGACCATATATTGGAAAAATGGGTCAAGTACAGTAACTTGGGCATTAATAGACACTGGGGCCGAGGCCACCCTTATCTATGGGAATCCAGACAAATTCAGCCATGGAACTCCTATTACCATCACAGGACTAGGAGGGACTGAAATATCAGCCAGACAAGTTAAATTGATGATGAAAATTGGACAGTTGCCCAAGAAAGAATATAGTGTGCTTATTGTGCCTATTCCTGAATATATCATTGGAACAGATATTTTGAAGGTTATGATGTTAAATTTACCTGAAGGGAAATACGAATTTGCTGTGAGGAAAATAGGCATTAATGTAGTCTTAGAGGGGAAAATCAAGATGGATCCGATCACTTTGCCCGAACCTTCTGAAGTAATTACTTTGAGGCAATATCGTGTGCCAGGTGGGCAAGATGAAATTGCTAACACTATAAGAGAATGTGTTGAGTCAGGAGTGTTAGTCCCTACAACTACTCAATGGAACAACCCTGTCTGGCCAGTCCGAAAGTCAGATGGGACATGGAGGATGACAGTAGATTATAGACAGTTGAATAAAGTGACTCCTCCCTTGTATGCTGCTGTTCCAGACATGGTTACTTTAATAGAGAGAATACAAAAACATGAAGGGACTTGGTATGCAGTTATTGATTTGGCCAATGCCTTCTTTACGATCCCAATAGACCCCAAGCAATGGAACCAGTTTGCTTTTATTTGGCAAGGCCGACAGTATACATTTACACGCCTGCAACAAGGATATATTCATAGCCCAACTATTTGCCACAGGATTGTAGCTGAGCATTTGGATGAATTAAAGCTACCTGGTGTACAGCTTACACATTACATAGATGACATCATGATACAGGGAAAGAATATAAAAGAAGTGGAGGAGAGTTTAGCATTATTAACTGACCATATGAAAAGGAAAGGATGGGAAATCAACCCCGCAAAGGTTCAAGGGCCAGCTCAAACTGTAAAATTCTTGGGGATACAGTGGAATAGAGGACTGCGAGAAATTCTCCCACAAGGTTGACAAAAAATTCAGGCTTTTCCCACTACTACTAATAAGAAAGAGGCCCAAAAGTTCATAGGGCTATTTGGTTATTGGAGACACCACATCCCACCTTTGGGACAGATTTTAAAACTCTTGTATTAAGTCATCAGAAAGAAATATGAATTTCATTGAGGCCTTGAACAAAGTAGAGCTTTTGAGGAAGCAAAGGCTGTTATACAATTAGCTCTGGACTTATGGCCTATGCAAAATGGGACAGTGGAGTTACAAGTGACTGTACAAGATGACTATGCAAATTGGAGTCTGTGGCAAAAAGAACAGAGCAGAAGTGTACCTTTAGGCTTTTGGTCAAGGAAACTGCCCTCATCTGGAGTTCAATATATATCTTTTGAGAAGCAGCTGTTAGCTACATATTGGGCTTTAGTAGAATCTGAGCAACTAACCCTGGGTCATGAAGTGATATTAAGGCCTGGAAATCCAGTTATGACTTGGGTGATGAGTACCCCAGCTTCTCACAGAATTGGACATGCACAAGAGGCAAGCATAATCAAATGGAAGTGGTATATTCAGAATACGTCCAGAGCAGGCAAAAGTGGAGTTTCTGCTTTACATGAATCGGTGGCGAACATTGGCACTGAGAGAAATGAAAAACCCTTTGAATCTAAGCAACAGATGGTGCCATCCTTTGTGAAATGGAATAATGGATATGATGGACTAAATGTAGAACAGAAGAAACACGCTTGGTTTACTGACGGGACAGCAAAATGTTTAGGACAGAAGAGACATTGGAAAGCAGTAGCCTATAACGCCTATACTAGGCAAACGCTGGAAAGCTCTGGGATAGGGGGAAGTAGCCAATATGCGGAACTGGTGGCAGTACATCAGGCCATCAGAATGGAGAAGGGAGGACAGTGTCATATATATACTGACTCATGGGTGGTAGCTAATGGATTAGTTACTTGAATGCCTATATGGAGGAATCAGAATTGTGAGATTCATGGCAAAAAAGTTTGGGGTAAAGAGTTATGTGAAAATATATGGGACATGTCTTTGATTACGGATTTGTCAGTTTTTCATGTTGATGCTCACAAGACCCTGACCACAATGCACATGCGGATCGACTAACAAAGATTGCCACTGAATGTATTGTCCCTACACCAACTCCAACTGATGACCGAGCCTTAACAACATGGGTCCACCAGACCGCCAGCCATTGAGGGGTCCAGGCCACCCAGTGATGGGCACAGGATCGAGGTATCAGTATCTCTCATGTGTTGTTAAAACAAATAACAGAGGGGTGTTGTATATGTCAATTAGAAAAAGAACAAACTCTTCCTAGGATAGTAACTGGAGAAATAGCAAGGGGAAAAGTTCTAGCACAGATTTGGCAGATAGATTATATTGGCCCACTACCCCAGGATAAAGGATGTCAATATGTATGTACGTGTGTTGACAACTATTCAGGTGTACTACTGGCTTTTCCTTATAAGGACGCAACTCAGAAAACACCTGGAAAACCCTAGACTATTGTAAGTTTATACTATGGAACCCAAATGCAGATTCAAATTGACAATGGGTCACATTTCAAGGGGAAAGAAATGAAAAGATATTGTGTGTTGAATAATATAGAATGGATATATCATATTCCATATTACCCACTAGCATCTGGGCTGATTGAAAGAATGAATGGATTGTTGAAAGCACAGCTGAGAAAATTAAGCTCTTAGAATTCATATCAACATTGGAAGGATAATTTGTCTGTTGCCTTACCTAATTTGAATAATAGGCCCTCAGGGGGGAGTACACCTTTAACCAGAATGATGACCCCAAATTTGCAGATTGGAGAACAGCAAACATATGAGATCCAAAATATTGAATTTTGGACCGTGAGGGAAGATGTCCCCCTACCATGTCCAAGAATACCTGGTTCGGCAGGATATGATTTACATTGTATAGAGAATTTTAGGTTGAATAGGAAAGAGATAAGAAAAACCCCTAATGGAGTATGTATGAGAATCCCCAGGAATCATTTTGGATGGATATTACCTAATCCAGGATTAGCAGCTCAAGGAGTACATGTATTGAGTGGAGTGATAGATTCAAACTATCAAAAAGAAATTGTTGTGACACTCTAGAATTTGGGTCAAAAACCTGTACCATTTGTTAGGAATGATAGGATAGTTGAAGTGATTATTATCCCCTGTGAAAAAACACCCTTTGTGAAAACTGACCCTCCTCCCAAAATAACTACTAGAGGGGCAAAAGGGGCTTGCTCCATTGATTGAATAAAGTTGGGAGCCAAACTATGGGTAAAACAGAGGCCAGATGATATTCCAAAGGCTGCAGAAGTCATAGCCCATGGGAAGAACAACACTGTAACAGTTGTCTATTCAGGGGAAGATAATTACCAAATCGTGCCCCTGAAGAATATATTTTACCATGAATAGGGCTATAATATTAGATTCACGGACGCCACAGGTATGGCTGATGCTGGCAATTGCCACAACCCACTCAGAAGGAAGGTGACATTGTGTGATTAATGGATGAAAGCTTGTACATCTGGGGAAAGGCTGGGAGGACAACCCTGGTCTCCATCTAGGGTGGGATCTTCTTGGCTTAGTTTCCTCATTGTGTTCCATTCAAAAAGAAACATTTCCCATCTGAGTTTGGCTCTGATATTGGATCTCTGCCTAACTGAAATTTCAGCTAAACTGGAGATGATTTTATTTGAAGGATAATAGCCCATACTTGCCTACTCTTTTTGTTCTCTGTTTTGGTTAACCTTGTCACTAGTTCTGTCTCCTGCAGTTTTAAGCACCCTGTAGTTTCCGGTGACTGCCTAAGCATGTAGCGTTCTTGGAATTCCTGCCAGCTCACTAAAGAACTGAACTCTGGAATGGGACTCTTTGTGGCAGGGACACCTCTACGTCCAAGTTCAGCAAAAAGAAGCTATGGAAAATGAGACCTTCACCACTTACTCTAAGATTTTGAGCCCCAGTTGTTTGAGGGGGGGAATGATGATAGTGTTCTGTGTACTTATTTTGTGTTATCCTTGCTATATTGTTTTATTGTTATGATATTATTGATCCTATGTAATGGATACGAAGATCTAGGGGTGGACATTTGAATTATTAATAATTATTTTGGGATGATTGATTGAAGAGATTATCTGGCTGGGATGTAGGGGTGGAAGACATTTGAATCATAAACCAATATTAGGGAATGTCACTGAATGATATGTTTTGCTTTATTGTGAATGATATGTTTTAGCTTCCTGCGTAATTCGATCACAATGTTATAGCATATATAATTCAATTTAAATTATAATTAGATTGTGCATCCTAGAACATTATGAGGGGTGGAGTGTAACCAGAACTGCTTTTGTTTTCTTTGAATGACGCAGCTTACGTCATTGAGCTTCCCTGCGCACTGGAGCTTGCTCTTCCGGGGCAGGAAGCCCAGCGACCATGCCAGGAATCAGAGACCTTCCTGTGTGATGAGTCATGGGACTGGCTGAGGGCAGGTGTGTTAACCTGGTGTATGCTAGGGGGAGGGGCCAAGTCAAGAACCAATCAGCCCTGACCATTCAGGCGGCGCTTAATGATGTCAAAAACTCTATAAGAGGGGAGAGGACAGCTTGAAAAGCCCTGTTCCTATTCCGGTTAGAGCCAGAGACACCTACAGCTGAAGCTGAGCTGCTGGTAACACAGCTGACCCACATGGAGCAAGGAGTGCTGAGACAGGACTGGAGGCCAGTGGGTAATCTTGTTACCACAGAGTGGAAGCATGTATATGATTTTCGCTTATACTATCTTGCTTCTCTGTGGCTTCCTGGTTACCCTTGTGAGGCAGACTTGTTGGGCCTGGAAACTTTTGATGAAAATATCAGAGGGGATGCTGGTTTGTGGGCTTGTTACTGTGGAGTGCCTTCTGCCTAGAGAATTCCTTATATGGTGCGGTTCCGAACATTTCACGCACATATGAGATTCTCTTTGAAATCATAAATTCTGCCTTCCTAATACAAGAAAATTACTACAAAATGTTAAATCATTTGCGATGGAGGACAAAGTTAACACATCACAACATAGCATCTTTTAAAACAACAATCATGTCAGTAAAACCTCTCCCAGTAACCTGAACGACAATAATCGCAAACCCAACCTTTCTGGCACTGTCTCTAATGTCATTTTTGATATTTGCACCTGTGCAATAGGCCTGCCATGGAGACTGGGAAGAGAGGCAGGCACATATTGTAAGGAGATCATCCTGTACTTAAAGATATTTCCCACATACTTACGCCTATATGGCACGAAGATGAGAGTCTCTTAGAAGAACTTACACAGTTGGAAGGCAGCTATTGGGAAGCCAGATTTCTGAATTGGGAAGAACAGGACAAATTGGCAAATCTGCAGATGGAGAAGGCGAAAGAACTTCAACTCCACAGAACTGCAGAAGAGGGTGGTGAGGAGAGAGTGGACACCAGAATGTTGCATAGCAGAGCACTGAGTGTGGAGAGGAGAGAGGCAACCTGTTAGGATTGGTGAGTGCTTCTTAAAGGAAGGGCCCTAGGGGTTGGTGGGTGGGGAAGCTTAGAAGACCCCTGGGATCTGTGGGGTAATACTGTGTTTTAATCTCTTTGTGAATACCTTGAGTAGGGATTGCTACTTTTGCCACAAAATTACTGCTAGAAGGGAGAGAATTTTCGGGTTCTGGCTTCTGATTCTTTACTGCCCACAGAAATGTTCTATTTCCCCTACTTGTTCTGGAAGAGTTTGTCATGCTTTCCAATTCTGAACCATAAAATCATGTGCATGTTCACAGTCCTTGTTTAAATTTCTCCTTGACAAAATGAGACACACAGTTTGCAGCAGAGCACTGCAGGATTCAATGATCCGCAGAAAAGCCTTGGAGAACAGAACATCGCAGACGCTGTCAAACTGCCACTGTTCTATCTAAAAGCCACATCCTACCTCCTTGCTTTCCTCTTCAGCAATTATCTCTGCCAGCTACTTCCCTTTTGTTCCCCCCTACCTCCACATGTTACCCTGGAGATTTAGAATTATGACATCTTAAGTGTTCCATGATTCCATGATTCCATTTAGAGGCAGTTTTTTCTGTGCTCTGTTTATGTTTGTGTTTGTGTGTTTCATTTCCATATGCAGTTAGTTCACAGAAGACTAGACAAAAGAAAGCCAGTGTAGTTTGAACAGTGGCAGTTTGACAGAATTTGGAATGTTATGTCCTAGACTGGTTTTCTGGGGATTATTGAGTCCTGGAGTGCTATGCTGCAGATTAGTATGAGGTGTAATATCATGAAGGCAAGATTCACGACCTGAAGGATGAGCTTACACATGTATGTATGATTCAGAATTGTAAAGTAGGAAAAGCTCTCTTTGTAGAAGGCAGAGGAAATAGAACATTTATTTAGGCACCAAAGATTCCAAACGCAGATCCAGTAAACCCATTTTGATAGAGCAGTAATTATATTCCAGAAGCAGTAAGCGCACTTCAATGTAACCCCAAGGAGATTAACAGACAGTATTGCTGCAAAGATCCAAGTCTTCCTCTAAACTCACCCCTAGCCACCAGCTGCTAGGTCCTAGCCATAATGAATCACTCATAAAACCTCATGCTTTGCCGGCCTGTGTACTCTCCCCACTTAGTCCTCTGGTCTACAGCTTTTTGGTTTCCACTTTCTCCTCAGTACTATCTTCTGCAGCCTTGTGCACTTGGAGTTCTTCCTCCTTCTCCTTGGGCTGAATTCTCCAATCTGTCCTCTCTTCAGACTTCAGGAGTCTGGGATCTCAATAGCCACCTTCAGGGTTTATATGTTTTTTGAGGGCCCCAGAGCTTCATGCCCAATAAGCACAAGAGTGTGGGAAAGATATTTAATCACTGAGCATCACAAAGGGCTGGAAGATTGAAGGAGAAATGGGAGACATAGGCCCTTTTCAGATTAGGTGAGAGGTGTCTGGGGAATAGACGCCCACTGTCCTGGAGTCTGTGGAACACCCTTCTGTCCCACTGCCATTTGGGCAGGAAATAGAGCATGTAGGACACAGTTGCCTAGTGCGCCAAGGGAAATACTATGAGTAGAGGGCTGTCACACTGCAGGCTTGATGGGAGTTGGGTCCCTTCAACTTTTGACTTCTGTGACTAGGAGAAAGGAATGGGGCAAATGGATTCTAGATTCAGGGATCCCCTGCTGTGTGCCCACCCCAATCCCCATCCTGGTTTAAGTTTCTCCAGGAGATTGGCCAAGAGTCCCAGGGATATAGCCTGGAATGGAGAAAGACTGCTATTGGGGTAAGTGGTATTTGCCCATTTAATACTACTATGTTCTATCTAGGAGAACAGGGGAAAATTGCCCTGGGGCCTCTGGCATCCCTACTACATTCTAACCATTTTGGTAGGTCATCCAGCAAGGAAGGCAATTGGGCAGAGGGGAATCATATGAAGGGAAGATCCCTATTCTAAAATGATGTAACTTAAACCATTCTGCATTTTGGCCTTTCTGACCATCAGGAAAAGGGACCTTCAGGGACATAATGGCCTCATTCCTCTGGGACCCGCTCCTATATGCCCACCCCGTTGTGGTTGATGTTCATTCAGGCAACTTGGCCCCGAGTCCCAAGGATCTCCTCTGGAATGAAGACAGATTGGTGATGGGATGAGGTGTCTTTGTCCCTTTACTTTTGCTGAGTTTTATCCAGGAGAACAGCTTCCAGCTGTCCTGGAGCCTCTGGCACTGCTGCTTGCTCTAGCCAATTTGGTGGGACATCCAGCAGGTAATGCCAAAATGCCAGTTTGGCAGAGTAGAATCAGATGAAGGGAAGATCGTTGTTTAAGAATGGGTTAAGTTGGGGGCGGAGCCAAGATGGCGGCTGGTAAGCACGGACTAGAGTGAGCTCCATACCTGAGTCCCTCCAAAAACCTATAAAAATGGCTCTGAACCAATTCTAGAATGGCAGAACCCACAGAACAGCAGAGGGAAGCAGGGCTCCAGCCCAGGACAGCCTGGATGGTCTCTGGGTGAGGTCTATTCCACACAGAGCTGGGAGCTGGGAACGGAGTGGAGCAGAGCCCAGCCTGAGCGGCGTGGACGATCCAGACCAGAAGCCGGTTGGAGGGGGCCCTAGCGCCCTGATTCAGTGAGCTGCGGCAGTTACGAGACTTCTCAACCCACAAACACCAAAGACTGCTGAGAAGGTTAGTGGGAAAAGCTGCGGGAGTCGAAGGAGTTCGAGGTTCGGCTTCCAGCCCCGGGGGCAGCGGAGGTGGGGCAGCTATGGCTGCTGCTGCTTCAGGCTCCAGGCCCACCTGGTGGGAGGAATTAAGTGGCGGATCAGAGCAGGGGTGCACAGCCTGCCGAAGATCTGAGCCCAGTTCGGGTTGGGGGTCCTTGGGGAAGGAGGAGTGCAGCTCTGACAGAGCTGGCACCTCCCCCCCAAACGTAGAACATAGAACTCGTTAGTCTACAAGCAGTCATACCCCACTGAAAAACTCAAGGGTCAAGTTAGTGGGTTGGGAATATGGCCAGGCAGCGAAAACGCGCCCAGATTCAGTCTCAGACTTTGGATTCTTTCTTTGGTGGCAAAGAAGACCAAAACATACAGCCTAAAGAAGACAACAAAGTCATAGAGCCTACAACAAAAGCCTCCAAGAAAAACATGAACTGGCCCCAGGCCATAGAAGAACTCAAAAAGGATTTGGAAAAGCAAGTTAGAGAAGTAGAGGAAAAATTGGGAAGAGTAATGAGAAGGATGCGAGAAAACCATGAAAAACAAGTCAATGACTTGCTAAGGGAGACCCAAAAAAATACTGAAAAATACACTGAAGAAAACAACACCTTAAAAAACAGACTAACTCAACTGGCAAAAGAGCTCCAAAAAGCCAATGAGGAGAAGAATGCCTTGAAAGGCAGAATTAGCCAAATGGAAAAGGAGGTCCAAAAGACCACTGAAGAAAATACTACTTTAAAAATTAGATTGGAGCAAGTGGAAGCTAGTGACTTTATGAGAAATCAGGATAGTATAAAACAGAACCAAAGGAATGAAAAAATGGAAGACAATGTGAAATATCTCATTGGAAAAACCACTGACCTAGAAAATAGATCCAGGAGAGAGAATTTAAAAATTATTGGACTACCTGAAAGCCATGATCAAAAAAAGAGCCTAGATACCATCTTTCAGGAAATTATCAAGGAGAACTGCCCTGATATTCTACAGCCACAGGGCAAAATAGAAATTGAAAGAATCCATCGATCACCTCCTCAAATAGATCCCAAAAAGAAATCTCCTAGTAATATTGTTGCCAAATTCCAGAGCTCCCAGATCACGGAGAAAATACTGCAAGCGGCCAGAAAGAAACAATTTGAGTATTGTGGAAACCCAATCAGAATAACCCAAGATCTGGCAGCTTCTACATTAAGAGATCGAAGGGCTTGGAATGCGATATTCCGGAGGTCAATGGAGCTAGGATTAAAACCTAGAATCACCTACCCAGCAAAACTGAGTATCATGTTCCAAGGCAAAATATGGAGTTTCAATAAAATAGAGGACTTTCAAGCTTTCTCAGTGAAAAGACCAGAACTGAATAGAAAAGTTGACTTTCAAACACAAGAATCAAGAGAAGCATGAAAAGGTAATCAAGAAAAGGAAATTGCAAGGGACTTACTAAAGTTGAACTGTTTTGTTTACATTCCTACATGGAAAGATGATGAGTATGATTCATGAGACCTCAGTATTAGGGTAGTTGAAGGGAATATGCATATATATGTATATGTATATATATATATGTATATGTGTGTGTGTGTGTATATATGTGTGTATATATATGTGTTTATGTATATATATATATAAGTGAATGTGTATGTAGGTATATATCTATGTGTATATGTATGTATGTGTATATATGTGTATATATATATATGTGTGTATATATATATATATATATATATATATGTAAAAGAGAGAGAGCAGACACAGGGTGAGTTGAAGATGAAGGGAAGATATCTAAAAGAAATAAAATGAAATTAAGGGATGAGAGAGTAACATACTGAGAGAGGGAGATAGGGAGAGATAGAATGGGGTGGATTATCTCGCATAAAGGTGGCAAGAGGAAGCAGTTCTATGGGAGGAGGGGAGAGGGCAGGTGAGGGGGGAATGAGTGAACCTTGCTCTCATCAGATTTGGCCTGAGGGGGAATACCATACATACTCAGTTGGGTATCTTACCCCACAGGAAAGAAGAGGGAGGAAGATAAAAAAAAAATAAAAGGCGGTGGGATGATGGAGGGGAGGGCAGATGGGGGTGGAGGTAATCAAAACAAACACTTTGGAAAGGGGACAGGGTCAAGGGAGAAAATTCAACAAAGCGGGATGGGTTGGGAAGGAGCAAAATGTAGTTAGCCTTTCACAACATGAGTATTGTGGAAGGGTTACACATAATAATACATGTGTGGCCTAGGTTGAATTGCTCAACTTCTTAGGGAGGGTGGGTGGGAAGGGAAGAGGGAAGAGAATTTGGAACTCAAAGTTTTAAAATCAGATGTTCAAAAACAAAAAAAGTTTTTGTATGCAACTAAAAAATAAGATACACAGGCAATGGGGCGTAGAAATTTATCTTGCCCTACAAGAAAGGAAGGGAAAAGGGGATGAGAGGGGAGGGGGGTGATAGAGGGGAGGGCTGACTGGGGAACAGGGCAACCAGAATATAAACCATCTAGTAGTGGGGGGGAGGGTACAAATGGGGAGAAAATTTGTAATTCAAAATGTTGTGAAAATCAATGCTGAAAACCAAATATGTTAAATAAATAAATTGCATTTAAAAAAAAAAAAAAGAATGGTTTAAGTTAAGCCTTTGGGCCTTCTGGCCTTTCTGACATGCAGGAAAAGGAACCTCCAGGGACAAAATGGCCTCAAGCCTCTGGGACCCACTGCTAAATGCCCACCCAATTGTTGTTGATGTTCATTCAGGCAACTTGGTTCAGAGTCCCAGGGATCTCTTCTGGAATGAAGACAGATTGTTGTTGGGGTGAGGGGTCTTTGCCACTTTACATTTGTTACATTCTTTCCAGGGCCAACTGCTCTGGGTCCTCTGGCACCTCTGCTGGGCCGTCGACATTTTGGTGGGACATCCAGCAAGTAAGGCCCAAATGTCAATTGGCCAGGTGGTGATCAGATGAAGGGAAGATTCCTTTTCTGCCATTATGAAAGTTAAGCCCTTCAGACTTCTGGACTTTCAGACATCAAGGAAAAGGAAGACTGAGGGATAAAATGGCATTATGCCTCTGGGACCCCCAAACTATGTGGCTGACCCCTCCCTTCCTCGCTTTGCTGGGAGTTGGTTCAGACAGACTGGGCACTGGAGTAAGGGAAGAGGGGCTGGAATACTGAAGGAGAGATGGAGGCATAGGCCCTTTTCACAGTGGGTGAGAGGTATCCCAGGAACAGAAGCCCCCTATCCTGGAGCCTCTGGGATTCCCTGCTGTCCTCCTGCCATTTGGGCAGGAAATGGAGCATGGAGGACACAATTGCCTAGTGGACCCAGGAGAATGCTGGGAGTACAGGGATCTTACCCGGTAGACTTGGGGAGTTAGGTCCCTTCACCTTTTGACTTCTCTGACTTGCACAAAGGAATGGTGGGAAATAAACTCCTGATTCAGGGACCACTTGGTGTGTGCCCACCGCATCCTGGTTGAAGGTTCTCCAGGGAGATTGGCCAAGAATACCAGTGAGTTCATCTGGAATGAAGACCGACTGGTGTTGGGGTGAGGTATCTTTGCCCCTTTAATTTTGCTGAGTTCTGTCTAGGAGAATAGGGGCCATCTGGGTCCTCTGGCACCCCACTGTGCTGTAGCTATTTTTTTTAGATTTTTTTTTTATTTTTAGTTTACATAATTTTGAGTTCCATATTTTCTTCCCCCATCTCATTCTGCCTCCAAAAGATGGTATGGAATCTGACATATCTGCTATACATAACTTCACATTGACCTGATTTCCCTAATAGTCAAGTTGTAAAGAAGAATTATGATCAATGCAATGAATCATGAGAATGAAGAAACAGAATCAAAAACAAAAACAAAAAAAAGGGGAAAAAGGCAAGCATAAAGTGTGCCTCAATCTGCATTCAGACTCCGTAGTTTTTTCTCCGGATGTAGATAACATTCTCCAACATGAGTCCTTTGGAGTCATCTTTGAACATTCTGTTTCTGAGAATAGCAAAGTCTATCAGGGTTAGTCATCCCAGAATCCATATATCTGTGGTTGTGTATGAAGTTTTCCTGGCTCTGCTCTGCTCACTCAGCATTATATAGTAGAGGTTTTCCAGGTTATTATGAAGTCTGTATCATCCCCATTTCTTAGAGCACAATAGTATTCCATTACCTACATATACAACAACTTGTTCAGCCATTCCCCATTTTATGGGCATCTCCTTGATTTCCAATTCTTTGCTACTGCAAAAAGAGCCACTATAAATATCACGTGTGATCTTTTTGGGATACAACCCTAGAAGTGGTATTGCTGGATCAAAGGGTGTGAACGTTTTTATAGCCCTTTGTGTATAGTTCCAAATTGCTCTCCAGAATGGCTGGATCAGCCCACAACTCCACTAGCAATGTAACAATGTTCCAATTTTCCCACATCCTCTTCAGCATTTATTATTTTCCTGTTTTGTCATTTTAGCCAATCTGACAGGAGAGATGTGGTACCTAAGAGTTGTTTTGATTTGCATTTCTCTAATCAGTAGAGATTTAGAGCATTTTTTTCACATGTCTATAAGATATCTTTAATTTTTTCCTCTGAAAACTAGCTGTTCATATCCACTGACCATTTCTTAATTGGGGAATGAATTGTATTCCTACAAATTTGGTTCAGTTCCCTGTATATTTTAAAGATGCGGCCTTTATTAGAGACACTGGTTGTAAAGATTATCTCCCAAATTTCTGCTTCCCTCTAAATTTAGTTGCATTGGCTTTCTTATTCAAAAACATTACAATTCAAAATTATCCATTTTTCATCTCGTAATGCTCTTTATGTTTTGTTTTGAAATGAATCCTTTGGTTTTCCAAAAATCTGATAGGTAATGTAATCCTTGCTTACCCAAACTGCTTATAGTATCAGCCTTTATTCCTAAATCATGAACCCATTTTGACTTCATTTTAGTATACGGTGTAAGATATTGGTCTATGCTCAGTTTCTGGCCTAGGATTTTCCAATTTTCTCAGCAGTTTTTGTGAAATAGTGAATTTCTTAGGCCAGAAGCTGGCCTCTTTGGGTTTCTCAAAGAGTTGATTGCTATGGTCATTGACTTCTCCATCTTGTGTTCCTATCCTGTGCCACTGACCCATGACTCTGTTTCTTAGCCAGTATCAATTAATTTTGAGGACTACAGTTTAGTATCTGGTATGCCTAGGTCATCTTCCCTAGAATTTCTTTTCATTAAAACCCTAGGTATTCTAGACCTCTTGGTCTTTCCGATGAATTTTTCTATTATTTCATCCAGCTGTGTAAAATAATTTTTAATAGTTTGATTGGTATGGCACTGAATAGATAGATTAATTTAAGTTAAATTATCATTTTTAATATATTAACTCGGCCTAACCATGAGCAATTGATATTTTTCCATTTATTTAGATCTGACTTTATTCATGTGAATAGTGTTTCATAATTATGTTCTTATAGGCTCTGGGTTTGTCTTGGCAGATAGACTCCCAAATATTTTATACTGTCTACAACAACTTTGAAAGGAATTTCTATTTCTATCTCTTGCTGATTCACTTTGTTAGTAGTGTATAGGAATACCGAGAATTTATGTGGGTTTATTTTACATGCTGCAACTTTGCTAAATTTGTGTATTATTTCAAGTAGTTTTTTACTTGATTCTCCAGGATTCTCTAAGTAAATCATTGTATCAGCGGCAAAAAGTGATAATTTAGTTTCTTCTTTGCCTATTCTAATTCCTTCAATTTCTTTTTTTCTCTTATTGCTGTAGCTAACATTTCTGGTACCAAATTTTATAGTAGGGGTGATAATGAACAACCTTGTTTCACCCCTGATCTTGTTGGGAATGCATCTAGCTTATCTCCATTACAAACAATGCTTTGTTGATGGTTTTAGGTAGATGCTATTTATAATTTTAAGGAAGGTTCCATTTATTCCCATGTTTTCTAGTGCTTTTAATAGGAATGGGTGTTGTATTTTGTTAAAGGCTTTTTCTGCATCTATTGAGATAATCATATCATTTCTGCTAGTTTTGTTGTTGATGTGATCAAATATGCTGATAGTTTTCCTAGTATTGAACCAGCCTTGCATTCCTAGAATAAATCCTACCTGCTCATAGTGTATTATTCTCGTAATAAGTTCCTGCAGTCTTTACGCTAATATTTTATTTAAAAATTTTGCATCAAAATTCATTAGGGAAATTGGTCTATAATTTTCTTTCTCTGTTTTGACTCTTCCTGGTTTGGGTATTAGTATGTTATTTGTGTCAGAAAAAGAATTTGGTAGTACTCCTTATTCACTTATTTTCACAAGTAGTCTATAAAGTATAGGAATTAAAAGTTCTTTAAATGTATTAAAAAATTCATATGTAAAACCATCTGGCCCTGGAGATTTTTTTCTGAGAGAGTTCAATGATAGCTTGCTCAATTACTGCTTCTGAGATGGGAGTATTTAGAAATTTTACTTTCTCTTCTGTTAACCTGGGCAATTTATGTTTTTGTAGGTATTAATCAAAATGCCTAAGGTTGTTAATTTATGGACATACAATTGGGAAAAATAATCCCTAATTATTGTTTTGACTTCCTCTTCATTAGAGGTGAGTTTACCATTTTCATTTTTTATACTGGTATTTGATTTTCTGCTTTCTTTTTTTAAATCAAATTGACCAAACATGTATCAATTTTATTGTTTTTTTTCCATAAAACTAGTCCTTTGTTTTATTTATTAATTCAGCAGGTATCTTGGTTTCAATTTCATTAATCTCTCCTTTGATTTTCAGTATTTCTAATTTGGTATTTAATTGGGGATTGTCAATTTGTTCTTTTACTAGCTTTTTCATTTACGTGCCCAATTTATTTGTCTCCTTTTTCTCTATTTTATTCATGTTGGCATTTAGCAATATAAAACTTCCCCAAAGAACTACTTTTGCTGCATCCCATAAGTTTGTGTATGTTGTCTCACTATTGTCATTCTCTAGGATTAAGTTATTTATTGTTTCTCTGATTTGTTCTTTGGTCCACTCCTTCTTTAAAATTAGCTTATTTAGTTTCCAATTAATTTTATCTTATTTTTCCATGGTTCTTTATTGCAAATAATTTTTATTGCATTGTGATATGAAAAGCATGTTTTGACTACTTCTGCCTTTCTGCACTGGATTGTGAGGTTTTTATGCCCTAGTACATGCTCAATTTTTGAGTATGTTCCATGCATCACTGACAGGAAAGTATATTCCTTTTTATCCTCATTCAGTTTTCTCCAGAGGTCTATTATATCTGCCTTTTCTAAAATTCTGTTCACCTCCTTAACTTCTTTCTTGTTTATTTTGAGGTTAGATTGATCAAGTACAGAGAGGGGGAGGTTGAGATCTCCCATTTATTGTAGTTTTGCTGTCTATTTCTTCCTGTCACTGCCTTAACCTCTCCTCTAAGAATTTGCATGCTATACCATTTGGTGCATATTGCTTCATTGTTTATGGTGTCTTTTAGCAGGATGTAGCATCATTCCTTATGTCTTTTAATTAAATTTATCTTTATTTTGTTTTGTCTGAAATTAGGATTTAGGGTTAGTGTTAAATCTGAGATTAAGATTGCTACACCTGCTTTCTTACTTTAGCTGAAGCCCAACATATTTTTTCTCCAGCCTTTTAGCTTTACCCTGTGTGTATCCCCCCATTTCAAATGTGTTTCTTGTAAACAGCATATGGTAGGATTGTGATTTTTAACCCATTCCTCTATCTGGTTCCATTTTGTGGGAGAATTCATCCTATACACATTCACATTTATGATTTCTATCTCTGTCTTTTTCTCCATCCTATTTTCCCCCTTGTTTATGCTTTTATTTCTCCCTTTCTCTTTCCATTTCTCAACAGACTTTTGCTTTTGACTGCTGCCTTCCTCAGTTTACTCTCTCTTTTAATTCCCTTCTCTTATCTTACCATTTGCCACTTGCCAACCCCTGGTTTTATATATCTTGTTCATGGTCATGCATAAGACTCAGCCATGTGACTTAAAGTCCTCTCAAAAATGCAACTTAAACCAACGTGGTCTAAAAGTCACAGATGTCACAAACATGTCACTCAAACCCATTTTGATTGCCAATAAACCTTGCTGCTTTTGGAATGTAATTACTGCTATAAGGAATTGGATTTCCTCTTCCTTTTACTAAGACAGGTTTTCATACTTCACGATTCTGAAACATACAAGCATGTTCATGGTTGTCTTCCAGCTCCTGAATCTTGCCTTATTCACATAACGGCACAGAGTAGTCTGTATCACAGCACTCCACGATTCAATGATCCAGAGAAAATCAGTCTAGAACATTGTATTCCACATTGTGGTTACCTGCCACTGTTCAAACCACAACCCACATGCTACCTCCTTGTTTCCTCTTCATGAATGATATCTCCCAGGTGCTCCCTGTTGTTACCACCACCTCCCAATACCCTGGCAATATACACTAATAACATCAGAAGTGTTCTATGATGCTATGAACACCATGTTCTACTGGCTGAGAATTTTTTTTTTCTTTTTGAAGGATCATGTGGGATGTGACAAATGTCCCACGATGGAAACAGCAGCTTTAACAATCTGATTTGTTTTTGTATTGTGTGTGTGTGTGTGTGTGTGTGTGTGTGTTTGTGTCAGATAATTCTGCAATTATTCAACAAAAGACTAGAATTAAAAATTGTATATCATAAAGATTTAAGAAACACAAATCATCAGACAGAAATTAAAGTAGATATGGAGCATACTCTCATGGCACCCTTGTCATCTGAATAGCATTGCATCATTTTCTTTGGAATAGGTGCCAGTTTTGATAACCATATAATAAATAATAATAGAACTCTGACCATGAGAATTATACCTGTCATTTGTATGATACTTTGAGGTTGTCAAAATGCTTTACAAATATATTATTTGAATAACAGAGCTATTTTAAGGCATAGGCACTCTGATTATCTTCCTATTTCCAAGTAAGAAAATGAACAATAATTTCCACAGTCCACAAATTTCCTGCAAACGGAGTTATAATAAGTATACGTTGAGCGTTTCCACACTAGCATGTGAACAACAGAAGAATAAATTGCTTCTCTGGCACACAACTTCTTTTAAACCTATTCAGTTTTCAACAAACTATTGTAGCACTACGGGATCTGAAATCACTCCCTGAAAATCTGTGGACACCAGTTTTATCACTTAACACATGTGGTAGGTAAAGTAATGGCTTCTGAGAGATCCCCTCAAAGATCAGCTGCTCTTGTGCCATTGTCTCAAAAGGTCAATGAGTGCTCTAAAAATTTAATATGCATTTAAATATCATGAAAATGATATGGCTAAAGAGAAAATTAACACCAAATCTTAAAGAATGTCCTGTGGAAGAATGGTGTTATCCCTTCACAACACACCAGTCGTTAGCAAGAATCCTCATGTCAGGAAACCCTAAACCACTAACCCACAATTCATCTATTGGAAAAAACCACCCACTCTCCCAATGGTAATAATGTTATTTTAGATCTTTGCCACCTATGCTATAGTCCTCCTTTGGGGACTGGGAAGAGATGAAGGCCTATATCTTTGTGATGTTAACAAGTACTCAATGATATATTCCACTCTCTTGTACCTATGTGGCATGAAGCTCAGGGGCCCTAAAAAGAAAATATATACTCAGAAGGTAGCTATTGAGAACCCAGATTTCCTAAATGAGAAGAGTAGGCAGAATTGATAATTCAATGCAAGAAGAAACAGAAAGAACTCCAAGTCCACAGAACTGCAGAAGAGAGTGCTGAGGAGAGAGGGGACACCAGAAAGTTGCAGACCAGAGCACTGATTGTGGAAAAAAAAAACAGTCAAGGAAACAGGATTTTGGAGTGGTTCTTTAAGGCAGGGCCCTAGGGGTTGGTGGTTGGGGAAGCTTAGGGGATGACTTGGATCTTTGCCCTAATACTCTGTTTTAATATCCTTGTGAATACATTGAGGTGGTCTTGCTGCTTTTGGAATATAATTACTTTTATAACTAATAGAATTTACAGGTTCTGAGATCTGATCCTTTGCTGCCCAAATAAATGGTCTATTTCCTCTGCCTCTTACTGAGAGGTTTTCATACTTTAAAATTCTGAACCATACAGTCATGTTCATGGTCACAATCCAGGTCCTGAATCTCACCTTACTGACATAATGCCACATAGTGATCTGCAGCACAGCACTCCAAGATTCAATGATCCCCACAGAAAACCCATCTAGCACACAACATTCCATATTCTATAAACCTGCCACTGTTCAAACCAAAACCCAGATCATACCTCCTTGCTTTTCTCTTCAGGAATGATCGCTCCCAGTCACTTCCCTGTGGTTTGACCACAACCTCATGTGAATAACAATAATAACATCATAAGTGTTCTATGATTCCATAATCAGCAGCTTTTACTTGCTGAGTTTTTTTTTCTTTTCTAAAGGATCATATGGGATTTGACAAGTTTCCGTTAGACCAAACAGCAGCATTTAGTGGTAGAGGGGTTTTTTTTGGTGTGTGTGTGTGTGTGTGCGTGTGTGTGTGTGTGTGTGTTCAACCTGAGATTATTCAAGACTAGGTATCAATATAGGATATCATATGAATTTAAGGAACACAAATCATCACATAGAAATTATAGTGTATATGGAGAATATTATTGTCTCATGGGACCCTGGTCATCTGAATAGCCTTGCATCCTTTTCTTTCTAATAGGTACCAGTTGTGATAAACATATAATAAACGATAACAATGCTGATCATGAGAAATATAGCTCTCATTGGTATGATGCTGTGAGGTGGTCAAAATGCTTTACAAATATATTTTCTGAATAACAGATTTACTTTAATATGTAGGCACTTGGATTATCACCCTATTTCCATGGAGGAAAATGAACAATAATTTCCACAGTCCACCAACTCCCTGCTAATGGATTGATACTAAGTATACATTGATGGCTTCCACATCAGTGTGTGAACAACAGAAGAATAAATTGCTTCTCTGGCACACAGCATCTTTTAAACCTATTCAGTTCTCAACAAAGTATTCAAGCACTATAAGATCAGAAATTGTTCCCTGAAGATCTGTGGACACCGGTTTTATCATTTAAAAATATGGTCTGCAAAGTCTGGCTTCTGGGAGATCCCCTCGAGGATTATCTGGTCTTGTGCCATTGTCTCAAAAGGTCAATGAGTACTCTAAGAATTTAATACAAATTTAATTATCATAAAAAGACATGGCTAATAAGAAAATTAGGCCAGAGTCTTGTCTTTAAGAATGTCCTATGGAAGGATAATGCTATCACTTCATAACATACCAGTCCTTAGCAGCAATGCTCATGTCAGGAAACCCTAAGCCGTTAACTCACAAGATATCAATTGCAAAATCAACCTTTTTGAAGGTGCAGAAAATGTTATGGAAGATAGTTGCCTCCCTTGCAATAGCCCTCTGGGAAGAGAGGCAGGCCTATATCTTTGCCGTGCCAACCAGTACTTAAAGATCTTTCCCACACTTTTGTGCCTATGCGGCATGAAGCTCTGGGGCCATAAAAAGAACTCAGATGGTAGCTATTGAGAAACCAGATTTCCAACGTGAGAACAGAAGACAGAATTGAGAATTCAGCCCAAGGATAAGTAGGAAGAGCTCCAAGTCCAAAGTGCAGAATAGAGTGCCAAGGAGACAGTGGACACCACAAATCTGCAGACCAGAGGACTGAAAGGGTAATGGCAAAAGACAGGCAAAGAGTTACGGTTTATTAGTGATTCTTTAAGACAAGGCCCTACGGGTTGGTGGGTTGGGAAGGTTTTGGGATGACTTGGATCTTTGCTTTTACTGTGTGAGTTTTTTTTTTTCTGAAGCATTACATGGGATTTGACAATTCTCTTATAATCCATTCAGCAGCTTTTACTGGTGTCGGTTTTTTGGGTGTGTGCATCTGTTTGATTTCATCCTGCAATTATTCAACAAAAACTACAAATCAATATTGGATAGAATATGGATTTAAGGAGCACAAATCACCAGATAGAGATTATACTATATTTGGAGAATTCTCTCATGACACCCTTAACATCTGAATAGCATTGCATTCAAAAGGTAACTATTGGGAACCCAGACTTGCAAAGTCAGAAGAGAAGGCAGACGAGAATTCAGCCCAAGTAGAAGTCGACAGAACAGCAGAAGAGAGTGCCTAGGAGAGAGTGGACATCAGAAACCTGCAGACCACAGGACTGAGGAGGGAATGGAAAGAGGCAGGCAAACAGTTAGGATTTATGAGTGATTCTTTAAAGTAAGGCCCTACCTAGGGGTTGGGTGGTTGGGGAAGGATAGGGGATGACTTAGAGCTTTACCCTAATACTGAGTTTTAATCTCCTTGTGAATACATTGAGATGGGCTACCTGCTTGTGGAATATAATTACTGCTCTAACTATTAGCATTTACTGTTTCTCACATCTGATTCTTTGCTGCCCAAATAAATTTTCTATTTCCTCTGCCTTTTACTAAGAGAGTTTTCATTCTTTAAAATTCTGAGCCATACAGGTACGTTAATGGTTGCAATTCAAATCCTAAATCTCTCCTTATTGACATAACACCATGTAGCAATCTGCAGCAGAGCACTCCAGGATTCAATGATCCACAGAAAACCAGTCTACAACATAACATACCTGTGAAAATGCCGCTGTTCAAACCACAAGGCACAACCTACCTCCTTGCTTTCCTCTTCAGCAATGATCTCTCCCAGGCCTTCCCCTTTTGTTACCACCACCTCCCCATGTTACTCTGGCCATTTACAATAATAACATCATAAGTGTTATCTGATGCCATAATCAGCAGCTTTTAGTTTCTGAGTTTTTTTTTTCTTTTCTGCAGGATCACATGGGATTTGACAAGTGTCCTATCATCCAAACAGAAGCTTTTACTGCCAGAGGGTTTTTTTGTGTGTATGTGTTTGAGTTCATCCTGTGATTATTCAACAAAATACTAGATAACAACATTGGATATCATATGGATTTAAGGAACACAAATCATCAGATAAAAATTATAGTATATGTGGATAATACTCTCATGGTACCCTTAACATTAAACCTTTTAAAACTGCAAGAATGATAAATGGTTAGGTTTCTCATATGAGACTTTTGTCCTTATTATTAAATGGTCTAGAAAAAGAGTATCTTCTTAATATAAAGGATATAGAGAAAGAATATACTAACAAATAACTCCAAGATCCCAGATGACACCAGAGGGAAATGCAGAATTTCTCATTATATTGGCAATTGAAATGTAGCAACTGGATTCATTAAGGATTAAATCCCTCTAAACAGGTTAAGAAGAAAGATGCCTAGATCTTCCTGTCTATTTTATTTTAGAAAGAGTTCTCATAACCAGATGCAGTTAATCTAAGTACCCTAGAGACCTATGGAAGTGTATCACTGAAAGTCAGACTTCCCCAAAATCTGGGATTTACCAGAGGATTTCATGGTAGCTACAAATCCACCTGACCTATGGACATACCAACCAGCTCCTGCACATTTTACTATAAAGGGATTTCCTGGAGTTTTCTACAGGATAAGTCTGTATGGCCCAATGAAATTATCTGAAACCCTAATTGAATCAGGCCAAGCTAATTGAGGATCTCAAACATATATTCTCCCCAAAATACATTTCAGCGAGATAAACAATTGTATCCAGCAGACAGGATGAACACCCTCAGGGCTATCAGTTCATACAAGATCAGGACAAACAGGTCTACTTTCTTATAAGCCCAAGCATTTCTGGGCTTGAAACTCAGAACAACAGACTTCCCCAGCCCCCTAATCACCTTTCTTCTCATTCTTCCTGATGAGACGTCTGTGACCTCTTTTAGCTCTATGCAATGCCTAATTCACTTGGTGCTTGCAGGGAGATAGATACAGGCTGTGTGCAAGGAGATCCCATTGTCATACCCTCTAAGAACCACTTGCCTTTACTCTCTCACAGACAGTATCCCTTACCCCATGAGATAAAAGAAAGTATTGAATCTTGTCCTCCATGGCCTCTTGCCATGCGGAGTTCTGCTGAGGAATAGATGCACCTGCAATGCCCCTACCTCACCCATCCCAAACTCAAGATCTAAAATATTAACTCCTTTGTAGTTTCTCTATACTCCATGGTGACCAACCCCTTTGAGAATTCTCACTTCTGTCCCCAAGGTGCCTCCTACTTCTCAATTTTTAGTTTGTGCCTTTCCTGCCCCCCTCCATCCCTGAGTAGACAAAAGTGAATAACTAGAACAAATGAGTGAAGTCAATAGCTAGAGTGAAAATTTTGGTTTTGAGGGGAAAAGATCTGAAAATGACATATACCAAATATAGAAATTGGGTTCAAAATATTCTGATTTTTTCAACTGTTGTTTGAATTTATTAAATATATCAGCATAACAATTTGTTAATTTACATCACAAGGCAGTTATTGGTAAGAAACTGGAGTTCCTTAATTTTGGGGGAACTTGGGACTTGAGCCCAAGCTGAAGAATGAAATAGATGAGCACAAGAAGGTAGGTGAAGGTGGAGTCAATGCCTGTCATAAAGGCTTTTTTAGCCTTAGCTTACATAACTATATTGGTCAATAACAAATTCATAACCAGAATGGCTCATTCTACAAGTTAGATCCCCCCTAATTCTTTAAGATTCTCCCTTCAGTCTGTATCTAACTCAAGGTTGAGGAAGGAGCAGGGAAAAATGCAGATTCTCTAAGGTTCCTAATTTATATTGGGACCATAACATTTGATCTAGTTCTCCCTCTTAGAAGTAACTGTATTGATTTGTATTAAGATCTATTTTGAAAGAGACTTCAACAGAAAAAGATGTCTACAAGTGACCTGAATGGGAAAAGAAGATCTGCTAGAAGTTGTTCTGAGAGTCTACCTATTCCAGAATGCCCAGGAGGGGAGATCTCCAGAAGACTGTATTAGGACATGCTCTGAGAAACCAGAAATCCATGTGAGACATCTGAGTCCTAAGATATGATGGACTGATGAAATGGACAGTGAGAGTGTGTTACTAAGAAAGAGAATATTTACCCTTCTGTTTCACTTCTTCCTCATGTGCTGTTGTTCTTTGAAAGGCCTTCTTGCTAAAGGGGACTCTCATCAATGTGGCTCCCATCAATGCATCAGTCAATCTATTTCCCTCTTTCCCTCCTATTTTTTTGCCATCTAAGCCTCATAGGCAGAAGCGAGAGGAAGTGGTGGTAGAACTCTTTATGAAGTCTTTGACATACTTGTTAGTGATTCATTGAATCAAAATGGGAAATGAGAGATATTAATATTATAGTATTATATTAATAACTAATTTGTGCCCATCCCTTTTCTCTTATTTTTCTTAAGACCCCACTCCTGAACACGTCAGTCTGTCTCTGAAGAGCATGACTAAGTGATAGGATTATTCCAAGCCCACAAACCACATGCTTTCTAGCTCGGTTGGGTGGGCCCCCACTGGGACCCCACACAACTGGGATTTCACCCAACTGGGAAACCTGATTTCTGTTATTATATCTTTTGTTTTTCTTTTTAGTTTACAACACTCGGTTCTGCATAATTTTGAGTTCCAGATTTTCTTCCCTCACTAATCCCTTCCCTTCTCAAGATGACATGGAATCCCATATAACTCTCACATATAACTTCACATTGAATTTATTTACACACTAGTCAAGTTATGGAGAAGAATTATGACCAATGGAATGAATCATGAGAAAGAAAAAACAGGACAAAAAAATCAACCCAAAACAAAAACAAAAGAGGGAAAAAGAAAAAAAAAGGGTGGGGGGAAAAGTCTAGTATGCAGTGTGCCTCAGTCTGCATTCTTATTTCACAGTTCTTTCTCTGGACGTAGATAGTATTCTCCATCATGAGTCCTTTGGAGCTGTCTTTAAACCTTGTGTCGATGAGACGAACAAAGTCTGTCAGGGTTAGCCCTCACAGAATCCACATATCTGTGGTTGTCTATGATGTTCTCCTGGCTCTGCTCTGCTCACTCAGCATTATGTCGTGTAGGTTTTTCCAGGTTGTTATGAAGACCGTATCATCCCCATTTCTTATGGCACAATAGTATTCCATTATCTGCGTATATCACTGCTTGTTCAGCCATTCCCCAATTGATGGACATACCTTTGATTTCCAATTCTCAGCTACCACAAAAAGAGCTGCTATAAATCTTTTCGTATATATGTGTCCTTTTCCCACTTGTGTGATTTCTTTGGGACACAACCCTAGAAGTGGTATTGCTGGGTCAAAGGGTATGAACATTTTTAGATCCCTTAGGGCCTAGTTCCAAATTGCTCTCCAAAATTGCTGGATTAGTTCACAACTCTACCAGTAATGTAACAATGTTCCAATTTTCCCACATCCATTCCATCATTTATCCTTTTCCTGTTTTGTTATTTTAGCCAATCTGAAGGGAGAGCTGTGGTATCTAAGAGCTGTTTTAATTTGCATTTCTCTAATCAGTAGAGATTTAGAGCATTTTTTCATATGCCTATAGATAGCTTTAATTTCTTCCTCTGAAAACTTCCTGTTCATATCCTTTGACCATTTCACAATTGGGGAATGACTGGTATGCTTATAAATTTGTCTCAGTTTCCTGTATATTTTAGAAATGAGGCCTTTATCAGAGACACTAGTTGTAAAGATTTTCTCCCAATTTTCTGCTTCCCTCCTAATTTTTGTTCCATTGGGTTTTTTTTGTACAAAAACATTTAAATTTAACATAATCAAAATTATTCATTTTGCATTTTGTAATGCTCTCTATCCCTTGTTGGGTCATGAATTCTTTTCTTTTCCATAAATTTGATAGGTAAACTATTCCGTGCTCTCACAAATTACTTATACTATCAGCCTTTATTCCTAAATCATGAACCCATTTAGACTTTATTTTGGTATATGGTGTAAGATATTGGTCTATGCCCACCTTCTGCCCTAACATTTTCCAATTTTCCCAGCAGTTTTTGTGAAATAGTGAATTGTTAACCCAGAAGCTGGCCTCTTTGTGTTTATCAAAGAGTAGATTGCTATACTCGTTGACTTCTCCATCTTGTGTTCCTATCCTATTCCACTGATCCACACCTCTGTTTCTTGGCCAAAACTAAGTAGTTTTGATCACTGCTGCTCTACAGTACAGTTTAATATCTTCTACAGCTAGGCCACCTTCTCTAGCATTTTGTTTCATTAATACCGTAGATATTCTAGACTTCTTGTTCTTCCAGATGAATTTTGTTATTATTTTATCCATCTCTGTAAAGTAATGTTTTGGTAGTTCAATTGGTATGGCACTGAATCAATAGATTACTTTAGGTAAAATTGTCATTTTTATTATATTAGCTCAGCCTAACCATGAGCAACTGATATTTTTCCATTTATTTAGATCTGACTTTATTCCAGTGAAAAGTGTTTCATAATTATGTTCATATAGGCCCTGGGTTTGTCTTGTGAGATAGACTCCCAAATACTTTATAGTGTCTACAGTAACTTTGAATGGAATTTCTCCTTCTATCTCTTTCTTTGGGCTTTGTTAGTAATGTATAGGAATGCTGAGGATTTATGTGGGTCTATTTTATATCCTGCAACTTTGCTAATGTTGTTTATTATTTCAAGTAGTTTTTTGCTTGATTCTCTGCGATTCTCTAAGTAAATCATCATAACATCTGCAAAAGTGATAATTTAGCTTCTTCTTTGCCTATTCTAATTCCTTCAATTTCTTTTTTCTTCTCTTATTGCTCCAGCTAACATTTCTAATACCAAATTTTATACTAGGGGTGATAATGGACATCCTTGTTTCACCCCTGATCCTATTGGGAATGCATGTAGCTTATCTCTATTTCAAATAATGCTTGTAGATGGTTTTAGGTAGATGCTATTTATAATTTTAAGGAAGGCTCCATTTATTCGTATGCTTTCTAATGTTTTTAATTGGGGTGGGTTTTGTATTTTGTCAAAGGCTTTTTTCTGCATCTATTCAGATGATCATGTGGTTTCTACTAGTTTTGTAGTTGATAAGGTCAATTATGCTAATTGTTTTCCTAATATTGAACCAGCCTTGCATTCCTGGAATAAATCCTACCTGGTCAAAGTGTATTATTCTGGTGATAAGTTGCGGCAATCTTTTTGCTAATATTTTATTTAAAATTTTTGAATCAATATTCATCAGGGAAATTGTTGTATAATTTTCTTTCTCTGTTTTGACTCGACCTGGTTTGGGTATTAGTACCATATTTGCGTCATAAAACAAATTTGGTAGGACTCCTTCTTCATATATTTCCCCAAATAGTCTGCGAAGTAGGAGAATTAATTGGTCTTTAAGTATTTGATAGAATTCATATGTAAAACCATCTGGCACTGGAGATTTTTTCCTAGGGAGTTCATGGATGGCTTGCTCAATTTCTTTTTCTGAGATGGGGTTATTTATAAATTTTACTTCCTTTTCTGTTAACCTAGGCAAATTATGTTTTTGCAGGTGTTCATCCATATCTCTAAGGTTGTCAAATTTATGGGCATACAATTGGACAAAATAATTCCTAATTATTGCTTTGATTTTCTGCTCATTACAGGTGAACTCACCCTTTTTATTTTTGATACAGGTAATTTGATTTTCTTCTTTCTTTTTTTAATCAAATCGACCAAATGTTTTCAATTTTATTGATATTTTCATAAAACCAGCTCTTTGTTTTATTTATTAATTCAATAGTTTTCTTGGTTTCAATTTTATTAATCTCTCCTTTGATTTTCAGTATTTCTAATTTGGCATTTAATTGGGGATTTTCAGTTTGCTGTTTTTCTAGCTTTTTCAGCTGTATGCCCAAGTCATCGATCTCCTTTTTCCCTATTTTATTCATGTAAGCATTTAGAGATATAAAACTTCCCCTAAGAACTGCTTTTCCTGCATCCCATAAGTTTTGGTATATTGTCTCATTATTATCATTCTCTTGAATGAAGTTATTAATTGTTTTTTCTGTTTTGCTCTTTGGCCCACTCATTCTTTAGAATTAGATTATTTAGTTTCCAATTAATTGTTAGCTTATTTTTCCATGGTTCTTTGTAACAAATAATTCCTATTCTGCAGCACAATCTGAAAAGCATGCTTTGTCTACTTCTCCCTTTCTACGATGGATTGTGAGGTTTTTATGCCCTAATACATGGTCAATTTTTGAGTATGTGCCATGCTGAGAGGAAAGCATATTCCTATTTATGCCCATTTAGTTTTCTCCAGAGGTCTATCATATCTGCCTTTTCTAAAATTCTGTTCACTTCCTTAATTTCTTTCTTAATTATTTTGAGGTTAGATTTATCAAGTTCAGAAAGGGTAAGGTTGAGGTCTCCCCATATTATACTTTTGCTGTCTATTTCTTCCTGTAACTCCCTTAACCTCTCCTCTAAGATTCTGCGTACCATACCACTTGGCACACAAATGTCAAACAATGATATTGCTTCATTGTTCATGGTGCCTTTCAGCAGGATGTAGTGTTCTTTCTTATCTCTTTTAATTAAATCTATCTTTACTTTTGCTTTGTCTGAGATTACGATTGCTACACCTCCTTTTTTTTTTTACTTTAGCTGAGGCGCAATATATTTTTATTTATTTAATTATTTTTAGTTTACTACACATGGTTCTACATAGTTTTGAGTTCCATATTTTCTCCCCTCCCTCCCCCCTCCCTCCCCAAGATGGCATGGAATCTCATATAACTGTCATGTATAACTTCCCATTGAATAAATTTATGCACTAGTCAAGTTGTGGAGAAGAATTTTGACCAATGAACTGAATCATGAGAAAGAAGAAACAGAACCAAAAAAAAAAAACAACCCAAAGACAAAAACAAAAGAGAAGCAAAAAAGGCGAGCATGTAGTGCGCCTCGATCTGTATTCAAACTTCACAGTTCTTTCTCTGGATGAAGATAGCATTCTCCATTGTGAGTCCCCTGGAGTTGTCCTCGCCCCTTAGGTTGCTGAGAAGAGCGCAGTATGTCAGGGTTGGTCCTCACAGAATCCATATATCTGTGGCTGTGCACAACGTTCTCGTTGCTCTGCTCCGCTCACTCAGCATTATGTCATGTAGGTTTTTCCAGGTTGTTACGAAGTCTGCATCATCCCCATTTCTTATGGCACAATAGTATTCCATCACCTTCATATACCACAGCTTGTTCAGCCATTCCCTAATTGATGGGCATCCCTTTGATTTCCAATTATTGGCTACCACAAAAAGAGCTGCTATAAATATCCTTGTACATATGGGTCCTTTTCCCGCTTGTGTGATTTCTTAGGGATACAACCCTAGAAGTGGTATTGCTGGGTCAAAGGGTATGAACATATCTATAGCCCTTTGGGCATAGTTCCAAACTGCTCTCCAAAATGGCTGGATTAGCTCACAACTCCACCAGCAATGCAACAATGTTCCAATTTCCCCACATACTTTCCAGCATTTATCATTTTCCTGTTTTGTTATTTTAGCCAATCTGACAGGAGAGATGTGGTATCTAAGAGTTGTTTTGATTTGCATTTCTCTAATCATTAGTGATCCCGAGCATTTTTTCATATGCCTATAGATAGCTTTAATTTCTTCCTCTGATACTAGTTTCTCCCAATTTTCTGCTTCCCTCCTGATTCTTGTTGCATTGCTTTTTTTGTACAAAAACATTTCAATTTGACAAAATCAAAATTATCCATTTTGCATTTTGTAATGCTCTCTGTCTCTTGTTGGGTCATGAACTCTTTACTTTTCCATAATTCTGATAAGTAAACTATTCCTTGCTTTCCCAAATTAATTATAGTGTCAGCTTTTACTCCTAAATCATGAACCCATTTTGAGTTTATTTTGGTTTCTGCCCTACCATTTTCCAATTTTCCCAGCAGTTTTTGTGAAATAGTGAATTCTTAACCCAGATGGTGGCCTCTTTGGGTTTATCAAAGAGTAGATTGCTATACTCGTTGATTTCTCCTACTTGTGTAGGAGAATTCCTATTCCACTGATCCACTCCCCTGTTTCTTAACCAGTACCAGGCAGTTTTGATGATTGCTGCTGTGTAGTACAGTTTAATATCATGTGTGGCTAAGCCACCTTCTCTAGCATGTCTTTTCATTAATATCCTAGATACTCTAGACCTCTTGTTTTTCCAAATGAATTTTGTTATTATTTTGTCCAGTTCAGTAAAATAATTTTTTGGTAGTTCGATTGGTATGGCACTGAATAGATAGATTAATTTACGTAAAATTGTCATTTTTATTATATTAGCTCAGTCTAAGCATGAGCAACTGATATTTTTCCATTTATTTAGATCTGATTTTATTCGCATGAAAAGTGTTTCATAGTTATGTTCACATAGGCCCTGGGTTTGTCTTGGCAAATAGACTCCCAAATATTTTTTTTAATTTATTTATTTAACATATTTGGTTTTCAGCATTGATTTTCACAACAGTTTGAATTACAAATTTTCTCCCCATTTCTACCCTCCCCCCCCACTCCAAGATGGCATATATTCTGGTAGCCCTGTTCCCCAGTCAGCCCTCCCCTCTATCACCCCCCTCCCCTCTCATCCCCTTTTCCCTTCCTTTGTTGTAGGGCAAGATAAATTTCTATGCCCCATTGCCTGTGTATCTTATTTTTTAGTTGCATGCAAAAACTTTTTTTTTGTTTTTGAACATCTGTTTTTAAAACTTTGAGTTTCAAATTCTCTCCCCTCTTCCCTTCCCACCCACCCTCCCTAAGAAGTCGAGCACTTCAACCTAGGCCACGCATGTATCATTACTTATAACCCTTCCACAATACTCATGTTGTGAAAGGCTAACTACATTTTGCTCCTTCCCAACCCATCCCGCTTTATTGAATTTTCTCCCTTGACCCTGTCCCCTTTCCAAAGTGTTTGTTTTGATTGCCTCCACCCGCATCTGCCCTCCCCTCCATCATCCCCCCCTTTTATTTTTCTTTATCTTCCTCCCTCTTCTTTCCTGTGGGGTAAGATACCCAACTGAGTATGTATGGTATTCCCTCCTCAGGCCGAATCTGATGAGAGCAAGGTTCACTCATTCCCCCCTCACCTGCCCTCTCCCCTCCTCCCACAGAACTGCTTCCTCTTGCCACCTTTAGGTGAGATAATCCACCCCATTCTATCTCTCCCTATCTCCCTCTCTCAGTATGTTGCTCTCTCATCCCGTAATTACATTTTATTTCTTTTAGATATCTTCCCTTCATCTTCAACTCACCCTGTGTCTGCTCTCTCTCTTTTACATATATATATATATACACACATATATATATCTGTATATCCATATATAAAAGCACACATATATATTTACCTACATACACATGCATACATATACACATAGATACATACATACATACACATTCACCTATGTATATATATATATATACATATATATATATATATAGACATAAACATATATATATGCATATTCCCTTCAACTACCCTAATACTGAGGTCTCATGAATCATACACATCATCTTTCCACGTAGGAATGTAAACAAAACAGTTCAACTTTAGTAAGTCCCTTGCAATTTCCGTTTCTTGATTACCTTTTCATGCTTCTCTTGATTCTTGTGTTTGAAAGTCAAATTTTCTATTCAGTTCTGGTCTTTTCACTGAGAAAGCTTGAAAGTCCTCTATTTTATTGAAAATCCATATTTTGCCTTGGAACATGATACTCAGTTTTGCTGGGTAGGTGATTCTAGGTTTTAATCCTAGCTCCATTGACCTCCGGAATATCGCATTCCAAGCCCTTTGATCTCTTAATGTAGAAGCTGCCAGATCTTGGGTTATTCTGATTGGGTTTCCACAATACTCAAATTGTTTCTTTCTGGCTGCTTGCAGTGTTTTCTCCTTGATCTGGGAGCTCTGGAATTTGGCGACAATATTCCTAGGAGATTTCTTTTTGGGATCTATTTGAGGAGGTGATCGATGGATTCTTTCAATTTCTATTTTGCCCTGTGGCTCTAGAATATCAGGGCAGTTCTCCTTGATAATTTCTTGAAAGATGGTATCTAGGCTCTTTTTTTGATCATGGCTTTCAGGTAGTCCAATAATTTTTAAATCATCTCTCCTGGATCTATTTTCCAGGTCAGTGCTTTTTCCAAGGAGATATTTCACATTGTCTTCCATTTTTTCATTCCTTTGGTTCTGTTTTATACTATCCTGATTTCTCATAAAGTCACTAGCTTCCACTTGCTCCAATCTAATTTTTAAAGTAGTATTTTCTTCAGTTGTCTTTTGGACCTCCTTTTCCATTTGGCTAATTCTGCCTTTCAAGGCATTCTTCTCCTCATTGGCTTTTTGGAGCTCTTTTGCCATTTGAGTTAGTCTGTTTTTTAAGGTGTTGTTTTCTTCAGTGTATTTTTCAGTATTTTTTTGGGTCTCCTTTAGCAAGTCATTGACTTGTTTTTCATGGTTTTCTTGCATCCTTCTCATTTCTCTTCCCAATTTTTCCTCTCCTTCTCTAACTTGCTTTTCCAACTCCTTTTTGAGCTCTTCCATGGCCTGGGACCAGTTCATGTTTTTCTTGGAGGTTTCTGTTGTAGGCTCTTTGACTTTATTAATTTCTTCTGTCTGTATGTTTTGGTCTTCTTTGTCAGCAAAGAAAGAATGCAAAGTCTGAGACTGAATCTCAGTGCGTTTTCGCTGCCTGGCCATATTCCCAGCCAACTAACTTGACCCTTGAGTTTTTCAGTAGGGTACGACTGCTTGTAGATTACACAGTTCTATGTTCCAGGTTTGGGGGGGAGGGGCCAGCTCTGCCACACCAGCACTGCTCCTTCCCCAACCCCCAACCCGAACTGGGCTTAGATCTTTGGCAGGCTGTGCACCCCTGCTCTGATCCGCCACTTAATTCCTCCCACCAGGTGGGCCTGGAGCCAGAAGTAACAACAGCTGTAGCTGCCCCGCTTCTGCTACCCCCGGGGCTGGAAGCAGAACCGGAACTCCTTCCACTCCCACAGCTTTTCCCACTAACCTTCTCTGCTGTCTTTGGTGTTTATGTATTGAGAAGTCTGGTAACTGCTGCAGCTCACTGAATCAGGGCACTAGGGCCCCCTCCGCCCGGCTTCTGGTCTGGATGGTCCACGCCGCTCAGGCTGGGCTCTGCTCCACTCCGTTCCCAGCTCCCAGCTCCGACATCCGTGTGGGATAGACCTCACCCAGAGGCCATCCAGTCTGTCCTGGGTTGGAGCTCTACTTCCCTCTGCTGTTTTGTGGGTTCAGCCGTTCTATAATTGGTTCAGAGCCATTTTTTATAAGTTTCTGCAGGGTCTCCGTACGGAGCTCACATTATTCCCTGCTTACCAGCCGCCATCTTGGCTCCGACCCCGACTCCCAAATATTTTATAGTGCCTTCAGTAACTTTGAATGGAATTTCTCTTTCTATCTCTTGCTGTTGGGCTTTGTCAGTAATGTATAGGAATGCTGAGAATTTATGTGGGTTCATTTTATATCCCGCAACTTTGCTAAAGTTGTTTATTATTTCAAATAGTTTTTTACTTGATTCTCTAGGATTCTCTAGATAAATCATCATATCATCTGCAAAAAGTGATAATTTAGTTTCTTCTTTTCCTATTCTAATTCCTTCAATTTCTTTTTCTTCTCTTATTGCTACAGCTAATGTTTCTAGTACCTTTTTTTTTTTTGCTTTAGCTGAGGCGCAATATATTTTAATCCAGCCCTTTACATTTACCATGTGTGTATACCTGTTAGGGGCGCTCTGGACCTGGGCCTCCTGAAAGGGTAGTGAGACACCAGGGAGTCTGGACCTGCTGACGCAGCAGTGCCTGTGTGGCTTCTGTTACGTCAGTACCGGGGCGGCTCCAACTGGAAGGGCTCCACCTTCGGGGAGGAACTGGGGAGGAGCTAACCCGAAACTCCCAATATAAGGAGCACCCCAGAGAGGGTCAGTGGGACTTTTGTGTAAGATTTCTGGTACGCCATTGCAATAAAACTGCTTGTCGCATTCCGGTAGCTGCCTGGTGATTCTCCTCTCGCGTCCCCCGGGAGGAGCCGGAGACGTCCGAAGACCCGTGGGCAGGGTGAGTGTGAGGCGGTAGTCGGGGAGAACGGGGTGCTATTGTGGGGCACACCCGTCCGGCCGCCGACAGCTGGCGCCCAACGTGGGGCTTGTCCAGTGAGGCCGCTCCTGCTCCCATTAGATAAGGGGAGCGGAAGACCAGGCAGAACCCAAGGAGACAGGTTGAGCCCTTGGGATGGGACCGAAGGTCTGTAAAGCCCGTGTTGAGCCGGAGGACAAAGGCGTACTCGCCTGCCAGATCTACAAGGTCTGTAAGGAGCAAGGCGTTAGGATTCATATAAGAGCATGTAGAGAGTGGGTGGAGAAAGTTTGGGTAGTTAGCCCGTGGTTAGAACACACGGGGGTAGATCCTCAGAGATGGGGTTTGGTGGGCCAACAAATGGCCTCTTACCATAAAACGGACCCCACATTCTTAGACCCCAAGGATTTCACGATTTACTCGGCGATTGGGGCTGCCCTATCGCCCCAGCCACCCCCTATACGGGACGAAAGGGGGGCCCAAGTAGGGACATCCCTGGCAGGCTCGGATGATGACGATGAGGAAGAGAAAACTCCCGAGCCAAAATCCATTTACCCTTGGGAGGCTTTACAGCAAAGCAAAGAGGACTTCCCATGTCCCCCTCCGAGGGAGGGGTTGTTAGCAGCCCTCAAAAAGAAGGAAGAGCAGAACTCCCTAGGCAAAGGAGGTGCTTCTTTACCGCCTCGGCACCTCTTCAAAGAGGGAAAAGAGGAACAGACAGGCTGGCGTAAGTGGGAGGGAACTCATGAGTTCAGGGAGAAGGAGGAAGGGGCCACTGCCTTGCTGGCAGAGATGACACTGGGGCCACGGAAAGGCTTTTCGTTCAGTACAAAGAGTGCAGCTGCAGCCCGGCCCCCACAGAGCCTGCTGTCCTTCAGCCTACGCCAGGCTGTGAAGGACGGGGAGGATGTAGATTGGGCAGAGTGGGACTCCCCGCTGGCACTACCGGTGCTGATAGAAAATCCAGGCGATATAGACGAGGACAGATATCACCGACCTGTTCCCTTTAAGTTTATTAAAGATTTGAAGGAGGCAGTCCAGAAATATGGCCCAGGCTCAGCCTATGTACAAAAGGCTTTAGAATCATCCTGCCTTACGCTCCCCTGGACCCCATTCGATTTTCAGGAAGTTGCAGAGGCGATTTTTGAGCCCGCCACGGCAGTAGCCTTCAAGGCTTACGTCCGTAGGGAAGCGCAGAAGTTTATTGCAGAGCATAATATTGCAGACGAGCAGGATGCCTTAGACATGATTTTGGGACAAGGACCTTATGTGTCTTTACAACACCAGTTAAATTATGACGACCTGGTGAGGAGGGCAGTGAATACCTGCCACATTAAGGCCCTCCAAAAATTAGGCACTCCTGGGAGCAAGGTCTCCTTAACTTCCCTCAAGCAGAGGAATAATGAATCACCCCTGGACTTTATTAGCAGGGTGCAAACAGTAGTCCATGCCATCTTTGGCAAGACGGGCGCAGCACCACCTCTGATAGTGCAGTTAGTGAAGGGAGGGCTGTTACCGCAATATCGTGCAGCGCTTGCATCGCTGCCACATAATCCCTCCCTTGATCAAATTATTGACAAAATGATGGATTTGCCAAACCGAGACCCTATGACCATGATGGCTTCATGCCTGGAAAAACAAACTCAGTTGATGGCACAGTGGGGCGGGAATGGAAGGAGGCTTACTTGCTTCAACTGTGGGAAAAAGGGGCATATGAAGAACGCTTGCCGTGCGCCATTTAACGGCATTAAATGCTTCTCATGTGGCAAGTTAGGGCATGTAGCCAAAAACTGTCGTTCCATGCTAAGACCATTGGAACTATCCTTACCCAGTCAAACTGCCATTTCTGAAAATGAGATTTTAAAGAAAGAGTTAGATGCCTTGAGAGCCTTTTGTGATTCAGTTAAACAAGATAAGATTAAGCTCCAAAATGAACTGGCCCATAAGGTGGCAGAATGCAAAGCTTTGGCATTAGAATGTGAAAGAGTCAAGGAGGATTCTGATGACCACATAAAGCAGTTGGAGGATGCTTTAAAAGATGTGCAAAAGAGAATGTATGATTCAGAAGGTAAAGTAAAGCAAATGCAGACTCATTTTCTTGCTCTAAAGGAGCACTTGACGAATGAAGCAGCTTCAGGAAATAACAGATTAACAGAAGAACTAAGGGAGCAATTGAAAGAAATGAAAGCAAAATATGAGGGAGCTTCTGCTGAAGCAGGAAGGCTAAAGAACCAAATCAAACGAAATGAAAAGTTAGTAGAGGAATTTAAAAGGGATGAAGGGAGACTAGTAGAAGAAAATAAGCGACTACAGAAAGAATTTAGCATGTCTGAAATAGAGCGAGAGAAGAGAGGAAGAAAAGCCTTGGAGATGGAAGGCCAATTAAAGGAGTTAGCAACAAAGTTGGCCCTCTCCATCCCTACGGGAAAATTTGAAAACATGAAGAGCTTACTATCAAATGAAGTGAATGAGAAAGCAAAAAAGTTTGTAGAGATGGAAAGGGAATATGAAAAATCACAGGCTGAACTTAGGCAGTTAAAGAGAGAACTTGAGAACTATGAAGCTAAGCTTTCTCAACATGTTAGGCCAGAAGAATATGAACAACTTAAGGACAAATTTGAACAAAAGTCAGGTGAATTTGGGAAGAAGATCACTGAGTTAACTTTGAGGAATCAGACATTACAGAAAGAACTTGAGAAGGTTGGTTCAGACAATAAGCTACTAAACCAACAGTTGCAGAACTTAGAGATTGAGATGAAAACTCATTATATTCCTTTAAAATTGAATAAAGAAATGAAAAAATCACATGCTTTGACAGTTGATGATCTGAACAAAAAGCTAATGAATGTGACACAAAAGTATAAAGAAAGAGAAATGGAAACTGAGAAACTCACGCCACGGATCAGGCCACATTCATAAGAATCATATACAAGATGGCCAAGATCAGGGGTGTACAATCACTCCCCGAAGTACAGATGTGGCTACCGAAACAGAGTAAGAGGAGGAACTTGCACACTTGGTAGACTCCAAGGACAAGATACCAGAAAAAGGAAAGAATGAAGTAAGGTTCTGAAGAAGTTAGTCCCAATAAAGCACGGCACCTGGCCTCCGTTACATCAGGGGGCCAAGCAATTTGTGCATAGGATTCAAAAAAAATCCTCTCTGTGTTTTTTGTCTCTGTGTCTGTGTGCTGTATCTGTGTTTCTGTGTGTGTGTAACCTGACACCCTGTAATGTCCACTATCTCTTTCTCTCCCTCCCTGACTCCAGTCTCTTCAGAGGAGCGGGAGGGCAGGGGGGGAGAGCAGGAGAGAGGAAAATGTCTTCTTGTTTAACGGTTTATAGTTGTTGGAAATAATGCTCTTTCTTTCTCTCTTCATCCCAAATCTGGCCAATTTGGGATGTGAGGAGAGATAAGAAAGGAGGCGGGGACCTTTTCCCTGAAATTTAAAGAAATGTGTTACTCCTGATTTGATGCTTAAGATAACGTCAGAATTTCTCATACCATTTGGCACTAAGGCAAATTCGGAATATGCATGAATCTCTAATAACGAGACACTTTGAGCTCCCCAGTGTGAGGAGAAAGGGACATGGTACCACTGGATCTTTTCCAGAGTCCCACTCACCTTAGACTGGCAAATTCAAAGCTCTCACTTCCAAAAAGTTTTTAAGGAGTGAACACAGAAGTAAAATTTACTCGAGAAAAAATTAGAACCATTAAGATCTTGATTTAGCAGATTCTGTTAACCATAGATAATCTGGTGAAGTATATGAAACCTTTTTCAACATAATAATACACGTATGAATGTGAAGAAAAATCAGTTTATATGACGAAAGATATTCTGTATCCCCCTCCAATCCGTAGACTCCTTGGGGGGTTAAGAATTCCAGCTCTATGTCAGAAGTATATACAAAGATGTTTTAATTCCTGTGTGGTGAATGAGAATCACCATGAGACTAGTATAGATAAAAAGTTGGAAAATATTTAATGACATAACGGTATTAAATCTATAGAGTTAATAAGTACTTTTCAATATACAACTACAGAGATCCTTATGTGCAATTTAGTGACCCTCATTCCTGTTTGAATTTGAAACAAGTGGTTTAAAGCTTCCAAAACAGAGAAATGAAAGCCAAACGTGAAAGCCAATCTGAACATAGTGTACCCAAAGGACTGTTACTGACTGTTACTGTAGTCCTGAGAAACAAAAATACTTCTTCGGATAGGAATTATCTCCATAGATATAACCCAGTCCGCCCGGGTGAAAACATTTCTAGCTCGCTGTGATTTTCCTACGTTTGCCACTTGGAAAGTTTAAAAAGTGATTCGTAAATATACAATAGAGAGTTGGCTTCTTTTCAAAATAATTGCCCTGTGTACAAGCTGCTTTTTCTTATTTAGGCCCTTTTATTCTGATGTGCCTTTCCCCTAAAAGTTCTCAAATAAATTAAATCATAATAACATAGAAACTGTAGAAATTAGAAAGTAAAGATCTCTCAGGGACCCCTCAATGATTCCTTAGACCTTTGATTCAGGTGCTGGACTCTGCAGTTTCCCAGCACCTTTCCCCCTTTCAGTCCACAGCCAGACTCTGCAACTATGAGGAGAAGAAAAGCCTCTATGCTTGGTAAGCCTAATGTATGTAATGATTTGGGAATGCAGTTAATGTCATCTGAAATTTTTCTGTTTGTACTCTTATTGTACTTCTGAATTGTAGTAAAATTCTCCTACATTGTAAAATTTAAGTGACCAGATATGAGATTAGACAAAGTGATCTTTAATTTGAATTTTGGTGAAACTACAAAATGAAAACAATTGTGTAAAACTGGTTAAGTTACTTTCTCAGCCTTGCTAACCCTACCTTGTTAAGATCACAGCTAAAACAATTCTGCCAGCACTTAGGAAACTTGTAAGATCGTTAACTAGGTTATTTGGGATTACTGTTTTAATGTTAAACACCACTACAGTTTTGGAAAGATAAAAGGAATTAAGTCCACCTAAAGATATTGATCAGGATAAATATATTGCTTATTGTGAGTTATTATAATTGCTGTTCCATTAATTATCAACCCCCTCTGCCTAGAAGGGAAACCGACTATACCTTCTTCGCAATGATTCAAATTTCTTAGGTCTCCTTTTTACCCAGAATACTGGCCCAGCACATTTTAAACCGAGCTAATTATAATATGGGATTGCAAACTATTTGTAAAACTTTCCCAAGAAAAATGTGAATGGAACTTAGAAATTCATATTTGAATAATTTAAAAGGTGCATATTGTTATTTGGCATTGAGAAATTTACTAACTGTATAACCCTGAGAAAATTCTGTTCACTGTAGTTTACTGTTCAATAAGGGAATGGTGGTGGAATCCATTCCCAGGGATATTACAAAGATCGCATGATTGTAAACGTGCTTGGCACACTACTTGATATAAGATACATGCTATTTACATGTAACCTGTTTTAAGTTAAAAATAATTGCTTTATATTAACTTTATGTGGATTTTCTTCAATGTGAAGTTTTGGTAATGAGATGAATGATTCTCTGTATTAAGCAATTTGGGGTCCTATCTGCCTGCGGTAAAGCCACCAACATGGAAATTAATTGGTCTTGGTTTTCAAGTTTAAATGGATGATAATTATGGTTTTTTGATATTTTGTTATACGTCTCAAATTTTTCTTATTGCGTAAATTGGTGAGCAGCTATATCATCTGTGTTGTTAGAAACGCAATTTCTTTTATAATCTAACTGTTATTAGGTTCAGAATTGTAATTTGAGGAATCTTAAATTACCAAATTTTGTGTTTCATTGTTTTGCTATCATTTGGGAAATTTGTGAGATCATTAATTAAGCTATTAATGTTGTTGCTTAGTGATAGTATTTACTATGGTAAGTTTTGTGTTCCTTTTTTTAATTATGTGGAGAAGGTGTGGTGATTAACAGTTCAGAATCACGTAGCACTTAGAAATTAATAATATCGGGATAAATTATAAGCTGTCTGAGAAAGAGAGATTTTTCTGAAGGAAAGTTTTGTGCACTCCTTTGCATAATTTTTGGTAAGACTCGACCTTGAATAAGTTTGCTCAGAGGAACAGCAAAAGATAGCACACAGAGTTCTCTATGTAACCCCTTCCTAGGGACCATGTTGCTTCTCCTTATTTTGTAACATTGCCAAGGCCCTTGGAAACTCTCTGCACTCTCTGCACGGGCAAGGTCATCAGCCCAGAAAAAGAACTTGTTTGAGTTATGTAGGTCCTACACAATGCACTTGGCTTGCTGAGGAACTGAAAGTTTATGTACGAGAATGAAAGATGTTTAATTAACTCCCTTATGTATGTGAGTCCTATTGTCATTAAACAAAAAGGGGGAGTGGCGGGTAGGCTGACCCATGCGCAGCTCGCTACAGCTACCTTTACTGCCACTGCCAATTTTTCAGCTACCTTTACTGCCAATTTTCTGCCAATTTTTTGCAATTTCGTGATGATGGCCTTACGCCTGCATTAAAGTACTATGCTGGGGACCGGTGTCACAAACAGGAACCGGGCCCACAAGAGGCACCGCCGCCAACTGCGTGCCTTCAAGGCAGCACGGCCTGGTGGAAAAATGAGAGGGGGGTGTGGCATGGGCCGGGAAGGGTCGTAATCAGAGGGAGGAGGGTATCTTTGTGTCTCCACAGATGATGCCGCAGGAGAACACGTCTGGGTGCCCCTCCGCCGGGTCCGTGAGGTCGCACCCCCAGCAGACGCAACGACGCCCCAGGGGACGGAGGCCACGACGAAAGAACAGGACTGTCTGGAAACAGAGGGCGGCCTTCACCAACGCCCTCAGCTGCCTGCTTGCCATGATCCAGTTGGTGACCCCGTCCACAGCTGCTCCTGCCATCTTGCCGCCCCTGGCAGCAAAGCTCACGCACTGGGCTGTTACCCCGAATCTCCCGATGTTCCAGTTGGTGACCTGCAGCCCATCCTGTCTGTGTAACCCCTATTCCCTACCATGTTTCCCAGTATGCACAATTAGAAAGACTTCTAGCACTGCCACTACTTTCACCACTGAACTGCATATGCTAGATGAGGTCATTGGGAAGAGAACTATACCAACGCTAAGGCCTGGTGGGACACTCTCAGTGTCCACCAGTTGCTCCAATGGGCCTCCATTGGAGGACTTGTTCTCATACTAGCCTTTCTCATCTGTTTGTTCCTGCCCTGCTTGATTTCTTGTATGATTGGGGTTTTGCGCCGCTCCTTAGAAGCTGTAAAAGCCGGTGTCATTAAACAAAAAGGGGGAGTTGTTAGGGGCGCTCTGGACCTGGGCCTCCTGAAAGGGTAGTGAGACACCAGGGAGTCTGGACCTGCTGACGCAGCAGTGCCTGTGTGGCTTCTGTTACGTCAGTACCGGGGCGGCTCCAACTGGAAGGGCTCCACCTTCGGGGAGGAACTGGGGAGGAGCTAACCCGAAACTCCCAATATAAGGAGCACCCCAGAGAGGGTCAGTGGGACTTTTGTGTAAGATTTCTGGTACGCCATTGCAATAAAACTGCTTGTCGCATTCCGGTAGCTGCCTGGTGATTCTCCTCTCGCGTCCCCCGGGAGGAGCCGGAGACGTCCGAAGACCCGTGGGCAGGGTGAGTGTGAGGCGGTAGTCGGGGAGAACGGGGTGCTATTGTGGGGCACACCCGTCCGGCCGCCGACATATACCCTTGTTTCAAATATGTTTCTTGTAAACAGCATATTGTAGGATTATGGTTTTTAATCCATTCTGCTATCTGCTTCTGTTTTATTGGAGAGTTCATCCCATTCACATTCACAGTTATGATTTCTGTCTGAGTCTTTTTCTCTGTCCTATTTCCCCATGTTGATGCTTTTATTTCTCCCTTTCACCTTCCCCTCCTCAACAAAGTTTTGCTTTTGACAGCTGCCTTCCTCAGTTTACCCTCCCTCTTTATTCCCCTCCCTTATCTTGCCGATTCCCACTTGCTACTTCTAGTCTCCTTTCTGACCACCCCCCTCCCTTTTTCCCCCTTTCCCCTCCTACTACATGTAGTACAAATTAGATTTCTATACTTATCTGGGTATATTATTCCCTTCTGGAACCAGATCAGATGACAGTAAAGCTCAAATACTGCTCTTCTCCCTCCCTTCTTTACCTCTACTAAAATGTGTTTTTGTGCCTCTTCATTTGGTGTAATTTACCCTTGTCTACTACCTCCTTACCACTTCTCTCATAGCCTTCCTTTTACATCTCTTAATTATGTTTTCTTATCCTTATATCAGTTATATTATACAGACATTTGTAGGCACAATGGACTTTGTTTTCTTTGAATGACTCAGCTTGCCTCGTTGACCTTCCCTGGACACTGGGACTTGCTCTTCCGGGGCAGGACCAGAGCTTCCTGTGTGATGAGTCATGGGGCTGGCTGAGGGGAAGTGTGTTAACGTGGTCTACGCTAGGGGGAAGGGCCAAGTCAAGAACCAATCGGCCCTGTTCGTTCAGGCAGTGCTTGATGATGTCAAAAATTCTATAAGAGGGGAGAGGACAGCTTGAAGATCCTCCTTTCCTTTTCCGGTTGGAGCCAGAGACACCTACAGCCGAAGCTGAGCTGCCGGTAGCAGAGCTGACTAGAGGCTAGTGGGTAATCTTCTTACCGTAGTGGAGAAGCATGTATACGATTTTGCCTTATACAATCTCGCTTCTCTGTGGCCTCCTGGTTACCCTTGTAAGGCGGTCTTATTGGGCCTGGAAGATTTTGATGAAAATATCAATATGGGAATGCTGGTTTGTGGGGTTGTTATTGTGGAGTGTAAATACATGCCTTAGTTCTCCTGCCTTCTGACTAGAGAATACCTTATATCCTGCGGTTCTGGACCTTTTAGGCACATATGAGATTCTCTTTGAAATCATAAATTCTGCCTTCCTAATATATTTGGCGATGAGGTGGATGGGATCGCTAGATATAAGATCTCTCTTCAGAAGCAGAAGAACTTCAGAGGAAGAGATGAATATCCCATGGTGGGTGGATCCATTTTATTCCTCCTTAGCAAAGGGATTGGCTAAAAAAGCTGGACCCTGTGAAAACTGGGAACCATGGCTACAGAGAGGAGATCCGAAGGATTTGGAAAGGTGTTTACAAGAGGTTGGGATTCAGTCAGGGGCATCACTATCTAGGCAAAGCTGGATAGTTTTATCAGCCTACCGGCTAGTATATGAAAGATTGAGATTAAGTGAAAGAGATGGGGGCACTCCTACCCCACAGCAAGAACGGGAATCTCAGATAGCAGGAGAACAAATTGCTGCTCAAGAACCCACTGACTCAGATGAGAACTTTTCTATTAATGTGGCTAGGAGCAACAGGAGGCCAAATAAACCAAGAGTGCATCCCAACTCAGCCCAGAACAAGCCTGACTGCCTGTTTTGTCCTTGCCATGGTGGCAGGGGAAGCGAGTAGGGGGAAAATGAGAAAGTGTTAGGGTCTGAGACAGAAAACGCTACTAGGGTTCAGGACGTCCCTCGCACAGACAATGGGAGATGGTTAAATACTCAGACAAGCATTTGTCCCGTAGAGAGGAGGAGGACAGAAACCAGAGGTGGCAATTTAGTTACGAGGGAATTTCAGGAAGATTTTTCACCACAAGAGGTCACAGATATTTTGAGTAGATTCAGCCAAAGAGTAGGAGAACAATTAATATCTTGGATGGTAAGACTCAGTGATCAAGGGGCTGGTGGAATATTAGTAGATAAGAGGGACTGTATGAGATTCATAGGTATCAGCCACGATCCTCTCGTTCAGCAAGCTTTTAGGGAACATCATCAGCGAGGAGATGATGCTAGCAGGACTACCCTGTTGGCATTAGCTGCTGCAGGATGCAATAAGAGATATACTAATGATTCTATGTGGCCCACTGAGCACAGACCCTGGTATTCACTTAAAGATTGTATCATGAGACTAAAGGAGGAGGTAATGAAGACTGCTATTATGACAGGAACTGCAGACAAATATTACAATGATCCCATAGGAATCCCTCATAGGAATTTAATAATTAGGACAGCTCCTGCTGCTTATAAACAACTAATTTTGAATCTGTTACTTGGGGAAGAAGGGACCCATCTTACAGAGGTGATAAATAAGATGTTACAGTTACATGACTTAGGAGACTGGGGAAGGGATAGATCTCGAGAGAGAAGGGTGCATAGCCAGCAAAGTTGGTGCCAAAATGGAGTGAAAAGAAAATAAATGTTCACTGTTCTATTGAGAGCAGGGGTAGGTTTTGAAATGATAGATGGCATTCCAAACAATGAATTGTACAGGATGTACCGAGATAAAGGACTTGATAACAGGAGAGATAGGGAAATAAGAACTGCTCCTGCAAATGCTACAGATGGTGAACCTTCATAGCCAAGTGAATCACATGCTAGAGAATACTAGGAAACAGGCCAGGCCCCAGCCCAAATTAATGAAATACGAAGCTGGATTGCAGACCTCACGTTAACTTGACCATATTTTGGAAAAATGGGTCAAGTACAGTAACTAGAGCATTAATAGACACTGGGGCTGAGGCCACCCTTATCTGTGGGAATCCAGACAAATTCAGCCATGGAACTCCTATTACCATCACAGGACTAGCAGGGACTGAAATATCAGCCAGACAAGTTAAGTTGATGATGAAAATTGGACAGTTGCCCAAGAAAGAATATAGTGTGCTTATTGTGCCTATTCCTGAATACATCATTGGAATAGACATTTTGAAGGGTATGACCTTAAATTTACCTGAAGGGAAATACCAATTTGCTGTGAGGAAAATAGGCATTAATGCAGTCTTAGTGGGGAAAATCAAGATGGATCCGATCACTTTGCCCGAACCTTCTGAAGTAATAACTTTGAGACAATATCGTGTGCCAGGTGGGCAAGATGAAATTGCCAACAGTATAAGAGAATGTGTTGAGGCAGGAGTGTTAGTCCCTACAACTACTCAATGGAACAACCCTGTCTGGCCAGTCCGAAAGTCAGATGGGACATGGAGGATGACAGTAGATTATATACAGCTGAACAAAGTGACTCATCCCTTGTATGCTGCTGTTCCAGATACGGTTACTTTAATAGAGAGAATACAAAAACATGAAGGGACTTGGTATGCAGTTATTGATTTGGCCAATGCCTTCTTTACGATCCCAATAGACCCCAAGCAATGGAACTAGTTTGCTTTTACTTGGCAAGGCCGACAGTATACATTTACACGCCTGCCACAAGGATATATTCATAGCCCAATTATTTGCCACAGGATTGTAGCTGAGCATTTGGATGAATTAATGCTACCTGGTGTACAGCTTACACATTACATAGATGACATAATGATACAAGGAAAGAATATAAAGGAAGTGGAGGAGAGTTTAGCATTATTAACTGACCATATGAAAAGCAAGGATGGGAAATCAACCACGCAAAGGTTCAGGGGCCAGCTCAAAGTGTAAAATTCTTGGGGATACAGTGGAATAGAGGACTGCGAGAAATTCTCCCACAAGTCTTGACAAAAAATTCAGGATTTTCCCACCCCTACTAATAAGAAAGAGGCCCAAAAGTTCATAGGCTATTTGGTTATTGGAGACACAACATCCCACATTAGGGACAGATATTAAAACCCTTGTATAAAGTCATCAGAAAGAAATATGAATTCGATTGGGGCTGTGAAAAAAGTAGAGCGTTTGAGGAAGCAAAGGCTGCTATACAATTAGCTCTGGACTTATGGCGTATGCAAAATGGGCCAGTGGAGTTACAAGTGACTGTACAAGATGACTATCCAAATTGGAGTCTGTGGCAAAAACAACAGAGCCGAAGTGTACCTTTAGGCTTTTGGTCAAGGAAACTGCCCTCATCTGGAGTGCAGTATACACCTTTTGAAAAGCAGCTGTTAGCTGCATATTGGGCTTTAGTAGAAACTGAGCAACTAACCCTGGGTCGTCAAGTGATATTAAGGCCTGGAATTCAATTTATGGCTTGGGTAATGAGTACCCCAGCTTCTCACAGAATTGGACATGCACAAGAGGTAAGCATAATCAAATGGAAGTGGTATATTCAGAATAGGTCCAGAGCAGGCAAAAGTGGAGTTTCTGCTTTACATGAATCGGTGGCGAACATTGGCACTGAGAGAAATGAAAAACCCATTGAATATAAGCAACAGATGGTGCCATCCTTAGTGAAATGGAATAATGGGTATGATTTTCTAAGTGTAGAACAGAAGAAACACGCTTGGTTTACTGTTGGGACAGCAAAATATTTAGGACAGAAGAGACATTGGAAAGCAGTAGCCTATAACCCCTGTACTAGGCGAACTCTGGAAAGTTCTGGGATAGGGGGAAGTAGCCAATATGCTGAACTGATGGCAGTACATCAGGCCATCAGAATGGAGAAGGGAGGACAGTGTCATATATTTACTGATTCATGGGCGGTAGCTAATGGATTAGCTACTTGGATGCCTATATGGAGGAATAAGAATTGGGAGATTCATGGCAAACAAGTTTGGGGTAAAGAGTTATGGAAAAATATATGGGACATGTCTTTGGGTACAGATTTGTCAGTTTTTCATGTTGATGCTCATGCGACCCTGACCACACCAGAGCGTGAGTACAATGCACACGCGGATCGACTAACAAAGATTGCCACTGAATGTATTGTCCCTACTCCAACTCCAACTGATGACTCAGCCATAGCACGATGGGTCCACCAGACCACCGGCCATTTAGGGGTCCAGGCCACCCATCGATGGGCACAGGATCGGGGTATCAGTATCTCTCATGCGTTGTTAAAACAGATAACATGGGGGTCTTGTATATGTCAATGAGAAAAAGAACGAACTCTTCCTAGGATAGTAACTGGAGAAATAGCAAGGGGAAAAGTTCCAGCCCAAATTTGGCAGATAGATTATATTGCCCCACTACCCCAGGACAAAGGATGTAAATATGTATTTAAGTGTGTTGACACCTATTCAGGTGTACTAGTGGCTTGTCCTTATAGGACGCAAGACAGAAAAACACCTGTAAAACCCTTGATATTGTAAGTTTATACTATGGAAGCCCAATGCAGATTCAAAGTGACAATGGGTCACTTTTCAAGGGCAAAGAAGTGAAAAGATATTGTGTGCTGAACAATATAGAATGGATATATCATATTCCATATTACCCACAAGCATCTGGGCTGATTGAAAGAATGAATGGATTGTTGAAAGAACAGCTGAGAAAATTAAGCTTTAATAATTCGTATCAACATTGGAAGGATAATTTGTCTATTACCTTACGTAATTAAATAGTAGGCCCTTAGGGGGAGTACACCTCTAGCCAGAATGATGACCCCAAGTTTGCAGATTAGAGAACAGCAAACACGTGAGATCCAAAATGTTGAATTTTGTACTGTGAGGGAAGATGTCCCCTACCATGTCCAGGAACACCTGGTTCGGCAGGATATGATTCACATTGTATAGAGAATTTTAGGTTGAATAGGAAAGAGATAAGAAGAACCCCTACTGGAGTATGTATGAGAATACCCAAGAATCATTTTGGACAGATATTACCTAAACCAGGATTAGCAGCTCAAGGAGTACATGTATTGGCTGGAGTGATAGATTCGAATTATCAAAAAGAAATTGTTGTGACACTCCAGAATTTGGTTGAAAAACCTGTACAATGTGGTAGGAATGATAGGATAGATCAAGTGATTATTATGCCCTGTGAAAAAATACCCTTTCTGAAAACTGACCCTCCTCCCAAAATAACTACTAGAGGGGCAAAAGGGGCTTGCTCCATTGATAGAATAAAGTTGGGAGCTAAGCTATGGGTAAAACGGAAGCCAGATTATATTCCAAAGGCTGCAGAAGTCATAGCCCATGGGAAGAACAACAGTGTAATAGTTGTCTATTCAGGGGAAGATAATTACAAATCGTGCCCCTGAATCATATATTTTACTGTGAATAGGGCTATAATATTAGATTCACGGACCCCACAGGTATGGCTGATGCTGGTAATTGACACAAGCCACAAGTCACAAAGGTGACTTTGTGTGATTAACGGATGAAAGCTTGTACATCTGGGGAAAGTTTGAGAGGACAATCCTAGTCTATCTAGGATGGGATCTTCCTGGTTTCCCTTGCACATCTGGGGAAAGGCTGGGAGGACAATCCTGGTCTCCATCTAGGGTGGGATCTTCTTGGCTTAGTTTCCTCATTGTGTTCCATTCAAAAAGAAACATTTCCCATCTGAGTTTGGCTCTGATATTGGATCTCTGCATAACTGAAATTTCAACTAAACTGGAGATGATTTTATTTAAGGGATAATAGCCCATACTTGCCTACTCTTTTTGTTCTCTGTTTTGTTTAACCTTGTCGCTAGTTCTGTCTCTTGCAGGCTTAAGCACCCTGCAGTTTCCGGTGACTGCCTAAGTTCGTAGCATTCTTGGAATTCCTGCCAGCTCGCTAAAGAACTGAACTCTGGAATGGGACTCTTTGGGGCAGGGACACCTCTACATCCAATTTCAGCAAGAAAAACCTATGGAAAATGAGACCTTCACCCCTTACCCCAAGATTTTGAGCCCCAATTGTTTGAGGGGGGGAAAGATGATAGTGTTCTGTGTACTTATTTTGTGTTATCCTTGCTATATTGTTTTATTGTTATGATATTATTGATCCTATGTAATGGATATGAAGATCTAGGGGTAGACATTTGAATTATTAATAATTATTTTGGGATGATTGATAGAAGAGATTGTCTGCCTGGGATCTAGAGGTGGATGACATTTGAATCGTAAACCAATATTTGGGAATGTCACTGAATGATATGTTTTGCTTTATTGTGAATGATGTTTTAGTTTCCTGCATAATTGGTTCACAATGTTCTAGCATATATAATTTAATTTGAATTATGTTTGGAGTGTGCATCCTAGAGCATTGTGAGGGATGGAGTGTAGCCAGAATGGACTTTGTTTTCTTTGAATGACTCAGCTTGCCTCGTTGAGCTTCCCTGGATGCTTGGGCTTGCTCTTCTGGGGCAGGACCAGAGCATCCTGTGTGATGAGTCGTGGGGCTAGATGAGGGGAAGTGTGTTAATATGGTGTACGCTAGGGGGAAGGGCCAAGTCAAGAACCAATTGGCCCTAGTCGTTCAGGTGGCGCTTGATGATGTCAAAAACTCTATAAGAGGGGAGAGGACAGCTTGAAGATCCTCCTTTCCTTTTCCGGTTGGAGCCAGAGACGCCTACAGCCGAAGCTGAGCTGCCGGTAGCAGAGCTGACTAGAGGCTAGTGGGTAATCTTCTTACCGTAGAGGGGAAGCATGTATACGATTTTGCCTTATACCATCTCGCTTCTCTGTGGCCTCCTGGTTACCCTTGTAAGGTGGACTTATTGGACCTGGAAGCTTTTGATGAAAATATTAAAATGGGGATGCTGGTTTGTGGGCTTGTTATTGTGGAGTATAAATACATGCTTTAGTTCTCCTGCCTTCTGCCTAGAGAATTCCTTATATCCTGCGGTTCCGGACCTTTTAGGCACATATGAGATTCTCTTTGAAATCATAAATTCTGCCTTCCTAATATAACATTCTCAGTCTATGTGTATCCCTTTCAATTGTCATAATAGCTGTACTATTCTCAAGATTGACATATCTGTGCGTGCACACACACACACACACACATATACATATATATGTATGTATGTATATATATATATATATATATATATATATATATATATATATATATATATATACATAAGACATACATAAGATGATATATTCCTATATAAAGATGCAAATAATTTGCCCTTATTGATTAGTAAGGTTTGTGGGGTTTTTTCCCCCTGTTTACCTTTTTATGTCTCTCTTGAGTTTTGTATTTGGAAATCAAATTTTCCATTGAGTTCTGACCTTTTCATCAGGAAGGTCTGGAATTCCCTTATTTCATTGAATGTGCATCTCCTTGCCTGAAAAATTATGCTTAGTTTTTCTGGGTAATTGATCCTTGGTTGTAGTCCCAGCTCCTTTGCCCTTTGGAATATCATATTCCAGTTTCTCCTGTTTTCTAATGTAGAAGCTGGGAGTTCCTGCGTGATCCTGACTGTAGTTCCACCATATTTGAATTGTTTCTTTTTGGCTGCTTGCAGTATTTTCTCCTTTACTTTGTAATTCTGAAATTTGGTTATAATATTTCTTGATATTTTCAGTTTGGGATCTCTTTCAGGGGGTGATCGGTAAATTCTTTCAATGACTATTTTGCCCTGTGTTTCTAGGACCTCTGGGCAGTTGACTTTGATAATTTCTTCGAAGATACTATCAAGACTCTTTTTTCCATCATGGATTTCCGGTAGACCAATAACCCTTAAATTGCCTCTCCTGGATCTATTGTCCAGGTTAGTTGTTTTCCCAATCAGATATTTCACATTTTTTTCTATTTTTTCATTCCTTACATTTTGCTTTACTACTTCTTGATGCCTCATAGATTCAGTAGTTTCTACTTGCTCAACTCTAATTTTTAATGAGTTAGTGTCTTCATTTTGTTTTTGAGTCTCCTTTTCCAATTAGTTGATTTTACCTCTCAGGGTGTCATTTTCTCTATTTAGATTCTGAATCTCCATAGCCATTTCGCCAATCTTGTTCTTTAGGGACTTGATTTCATCAGTGGATTTTTTTTCCATTTTTTCTTTTACCTCCGTAATTTGATTTTTAAAATCCTCCTTTAACTCTTCCAGTAGTGCTTTTTGGGTTGGAGACCAGTTCACATTACCTTTTGAGGCTATAGTGTCATTGCTACCCTCTTCCAAATTGGTATTTTGTTCATGCCTGTCTCCATAAGAAGAATCTATTGTCCTCAGTTTTTTGTTGTGTTCATGTTTGTTGGTTTGCCTTTTCCTGGCTTTACAACAAATTTCTAACTTTGGGCCTCAGGGCTTTCTGTCCCTGCTTTCTTATTCTGGGTATTGTGAGTCTAGTTGTTGGCTTTGTGATTTATAGCCTTGAGTTTCCTGAGGTGTTGAGGAGGGTTCTGGCTCCCAAATGTCTCTTTCCCTAGGGGTGCTCTCCACCACTGTTGCTCTTCAGCAGTGTTCTCAGCTGTTTGTTGTCTGTGCTGTTGTCTGACACTTTCGCTGGGGTTGCAAGGGTATGTCTGGGCTCCTGGTGTTGACCCCTGCTGGCTCTGCCACTTCGGGACTCAGGAACTTCTACTCCTTGGCCAATGAAGCCCCACTTCTATCTCCTCTGTTCCAACATTCTTTTTCACCCCGAGGAATCCTCTAGGTAAGGTGGGGAGGAAGTAGAGCCGCTTACCTGGTCATTATATCTCCTGAAGTTCAAGAAGCCCCATTTCATACCTTTCAGCTGCAAACGTCAGGAGTTGATCTCTCACAGCCAGTGGCATTGCGCTGCCTCTTGTTGCTTCCACAGACTGCCATCCTGTGTTGGGAGGCCTGGGGATCCTCACAGGTTTCGGGCGCCCAGCTTTCTCCCAGCCTGTCTTCCATGTGTGTTTCCAGGCTGGCCGCTTCCACTTCGGTGCTGTCTGGAGCCTCTGTTATTATATCAAATGGAATCTAGTCTGCATGAGTTCTTTCCCTGAGGAAAAGAACTCTTGTCCTTGATCCCCTCTATCAGAATTTAGGGCCACCCTGAGATCATGAAGGAGAAGGAGAAAACTAGTGAGAGAGGTCCAGATAGAAATGGCTTCTAGATGCCTTGAGACTGCTGAGTCTCATGATGGAGACTCATTCCCAGTAGGAGGAGCTAAAGGTTTCCTAGTCCACCTCCTCATTAAATGTCCATTAATCAGGGTTGAGTTTCCTTTGTCAAAGGAGTTCCCTGTCAGAAGGTACATATCTGATTTAGGTTATTTCAGCACCTCCCTTGGCATCTTTGGTTATACAGAGAAGCTACTTACCATCAATTTGTAGAATATTGGCTTACCTCATTAATAGATTGATTAAAACTACCTGGAAACTGTCTCTCAGGGTTTTATTCATGACATCCCCAACCACCCAGAAACCCAGTTTTTGTTTACTTTGACCTTTAAAGGAAAACAGAACACCTGGACTCATTTCCCAGAGGGGCCTTGCGATTCCTTAGTATCTTTTTAATATGGTTAAAGGAAGATCTCCAATCCTTCTACACTCATAGGGCATCCACTTGGATCCCTCATGTGGATGACCTGCTTTGTTCCGCCAAACTGACCTCTGTCAGGAATGTACTATAGCCCAGAAAAATTCTTTATACAACCTCAGATATGAGGTAAGCCACAAGAAGCTACAGGCAGCTTAACCCCTTTTTCACTCTTCCACTCTCTTCCTGTTTTCAGGCTCCATCTCAGTCTCCTCCTTTTCTTTCTTAGTAACTCAGTGCAAATCATACCTTACCCTCTTCTCTCAGTCTTTCCCTCTCTCCATTTTGACTGCTCTCTCTTCCTCTCTCCCTTTGTATTACTCTCTGCCCACCAGAACTTCACTATTTTTTGGGAGTCTCTCCCTACCTTTCTTTACGTTTCTTACCAACCTCTAAGCACCCCACTACTTCACCTGCCTTCTTAGCTGTTGCTTCTCATCTACTCATTCCTCCAAGGAAAGCCTTCACATGCTTGGGGCTGACATCCCCCCAATTCACCAACATGTTTGAGGCCAGTACATTAACCTCAATCTGGTTAGCCCATTTGCTCAGACAATGCTCACAAATGTTACTCCCTACTCTGTATTTGTGACCTATGACTAGGTAGCAACTGAGAGAGTAAACACAGGGCAACCTTTCTGTACCCATTGTTTGTTCAGGGTACATTTAAAAGGGAATATGTAAAGATAAATTGCTTATGTAACCTAACTCTAAATGTCCACTCCTCTTTGGTAGATGTGTGTATGTGTGTCTGTTTGTGAAGAGAAACAAAGACATAGACAAAAAGAATCTACTTTTTCTCATTTAAGACCTAAATACAACCTCTCTAATTGTATCATATTATATTCTCCTTCCTATTCTTGCATGTTACCCTCTGATTCAACATTTCTGATTAGTACTGGCTGTCTCTATCCATACACATTCCCTCTCACCTTCTCCTTTTGATTATCATTGCTTTCAAGCTTCAAAGCCCCTTTCTGCAGCCACAGGGTTCCAATCTATCAATTTGAATATCATCATAGAAACACTAATAAATAAGGGTTTGAGTATTATTTTGCGAATCGTCTAGTCCAGAGATTCCCAAACTTATTTAGCCTAATGCACCTTTTCAAAAAAAATTCACAACTCCTAGAAATTTATTTTCTTTATTTAATGTTTGATTCGCATTATTTCAAACTGTTTTTAAATAACATACTGTATTAGGAGGGCAGAGTTTATAATCTCAAAGAGGATCATAAACATGTCTGAAACGTTCGGAATCGCCGGATATAAGAAACTCTCAAAGTAGAAGGCAAAAGAATCAAAACATATATTTAGGCTCCACAGTAACCAACCCATGAACCAGCAACCCCATTTTGATATATTGATCAAAGGCTTCCAGGCCCAATAAGTACGCCTTGAAAGAGTAACCAGGAGGCTACAGAGAAGCATGATTGCGTAAAGCAAAATCATGCTTCCCCCTCTATGGTAATAAGATTACCCACTGGCCTGAAGTCTTTGTTCAGCTTCCTCCCGTAGGTCAGCTCTGCCACTGGCAGCTCCTGCTTCAGCTGTGGCTGTGGCTGTGGCTGTGTATTAGGAGGGCAGAGTTTATAATCTCAAAGAGGATCATAAACATGTCTGAAACGTTCGGAACCGCCGGATATAAGAAACTCTCAAAGTAGAAGGCAGAAGAATCAAAACATTTATTTAGGCTCCACAGTAACCAACCCATGAACCAGCAACCCCATTTTGATATATTGATCAAAAGCTTCCAGGCCCAATAAGTACGCCTTGAAAGAGTAACCAGGAGGCTACAGAGAAGCATGATTGCGTAAAGCAAAATCATGTTTCCCCCTCTATGGTAATAAGATTACCCACTGGCCTGAAGTCTTTGTTCAGCTTTCTCCCGTAGGTCAGCTCTGCTACTGGCAGCTCCTGCTTCAGCTGTGGCTGTGGCTGTAACTGTAGCTGTAACTGTCGCTGTAACTGTCGCTGTAACTGTCGCTGGCTCCAACCGGAAAAGGAAAAGAAGATCTTCAAGCTGTCCTCTCCCCTCTTATAGAGTTTTTTGACATCATCAAGAACCGCCTGAACGACCAGGGCCGATTGGTTCTTGACTTGGCCCCTCCCCCTAGCGTAGCCGTTAACACCTCCCCTCAGCCAGCCCCATGACTCATCACACAGGAAGTTGTCTGCTTCCTGGAATGCTCTTTGGGCTTCCTGCCCCGGAAGAGCAAGCCACAGTGTCCAGAGGCTCAATGAGGTAAGCTGAGTCATTCAAAGAAAACAAAGGCCATTCTGGCTACACTCCACCCCTTGTTATAGGATACATAATCTAATCAGCCATGTATCCTAGGACATATATTGTGATCCAATTACAAAGGAAACTAAAACATATCATTCATTATAAAGCAAAACATATCATTTGGTGACATTCCTAAATATTGGTTTACGATTCAAATGTGATCCACCCCTAGATCCCAGCAAGATAATCTCTTCAATCAATTATCCCCAAAATAATTATTAATAATTCAAATGTCCACCCCTAAATCCTTGTATCCATTACGTAGGATCAATAATATCATAACAATAAAACAACACAGCAAGGATAACACAAAATAAGTAAACAGAACACTATCATCATTTCCACCCCCCTTGAACGATTGGGGCTCAAAATCTTGGGGTGAGGGGTGAAGGTCTCATTTTCCATAGCTTCTTCATGCTGAAATTGGATGTAGAGATGGCCCTGCCCCCAAAAAGTCCCATTCCAGAGGTCATTTCTTTAACGAGCTGGCAGGAATTCCAAGAATGCTACATGCTTAGGCAGTCACCGGAAAGTGCAGGGTGCTTAAGCCTGAAGGAAACAAAACTAGCAACAAGGTTAGCCAAAACAAAGGACAAAAAGAATAGACAAGTATGGACTATAATTCTTCAAATAAAATCATCTCAAGTTTGGTTGAGATTTCAGTTATGCAAAGATCCAACATCAGAGCCAAGCTCAGGTGGGAAATGTTTCTTTTAAAAAGGAACATAATGAGGAAGCCAAGAGGATCCCACCCTAGATAGAGACTAAGATTGTCCTCCCATCCTTTCCCCAAATGTACAAGTTTTCATCCATTAATCACACAAAGTTACCTTTCCTCTGAGTGGCTTATGGCATTTACCAGCATCAGCCATACCTGTGGAGTCTATGAATCTATTATTATAACCTATTCACGGTAAAATATATGGTTCAGGGGTACGATTTGGTAATTATTTTCCCCTGAATATACAACTGTTACAGTGTTGTCCTTCCCATGGGCTATAACTTCTGCAGCCTTTGGAATATCATCTGGCTTCCGTTTTACCCATACCTTAGCTCCTGACTTTATTCTATCAATGGAGCAAGACCCTTTTGCCCCTTTAGTAGTTATTTTGGGAGGAGGGTCAGTTTTCACAAAGGGTATTTTTTCACAGGGGATAATAATGACTTGAACCATCCTATCATTTCTACAAAATTGTACAGGTTTTTTACCCATATTCTGGAGTGTCACAACAATTTCTTTTTGATAATTAGAATCTATCACTCCAGCCAATACATGTATTCCTTGAGCCGCTAATCCTGGTTTAGGTAATATCCGTCCAAGATGATTCTTGGGGATTCTCATACATACTCCAGTAGGGGTTTTTCTTATCTCTTTCCTATTTAACCTAAAATTCTCTATACAATGTAAATCATATCCTGCTGAACCAGGTGTTCCTGGACTTGGTAGTGGGACATCTTCCCTCACAGTCCAAAATTCAATGTTTTGGATCTCACATGTTTGCTGTTCTCTGATCTGCAGATTTGGGGTCATCATTCTGGCTAGAGGTGTACTTCCCCCTAAGGGCCTATTATTCAAATTACGTAAGGCAATAGACAAATTATCCTTCCAATGTCGATATGAATTATTTGAGCTTAATTTTCTCAGCTGTTCTTTCAACAATCCATTCATTCTTTCAATTAGCCCAGATGCTTGTGGGTAATATGGAATATGATATATCCATTCTATATTATTCAACACACAATATCTTTTCACTTCTTTGCCCTTGAAATGTGACCCATTGTCACTTTGAATCTGCATTGGGGTTCCATAATATAAACTTACAATATCTAGAGTTTTACAGGTGTTTTTCTGAGTTGCGTCTTTATAAGGACAAGCCACTAGTACACCTGAATAGGTGTCAACACACGTACATACATATTTACATCCTTTATCCTGGGGTAGTGGGCCAATATAATCTATCTGCCAAATTTGGGCTGGAACTTTTCCCCTTGCTATTTCTCCAGTAACTATCCTAGGAAGAGTTCGTTCTTTTTCTAATTGGCATATACAACACTCCTCTGTTATTTGTTTTAACAACGCATGAGAAATACTGATACCTCGATCCTGTGCCCATCGATGGGTGGCCTGGACCCCTAAATGGCCAGCAGTCTGGTGGACCCATCTTGCTAAGGCTGGGTCATCAGTTGGAGTCGGAGTAGGGACAATACATTCAGTAGCAATCTTTGCTAGTCGATCCGCATGTGCATTGTACTCACGTTCTGGTGTGGTCAGGGTTGCATGAGCATCAACATGAAAAACTGACAGATCTGTAACCAAAGACATGTCCCATATATTTTCCCATAACTCTTTACCCCAAACTTGTTTGCCATGAATCTCCCAATTCTGATTCCTCCATATAGGCATCCACGTAGCTAATCCATTAGCTACCGCCCACGAGTCAGTAAATATATGACATTGTCCTCCTTTCTCTGCTCTGATGGCCTGATGCACTGCCATCAGTTCAGCATATTGGCTACTTCCACCTATCCCAGAACTTTCCAGAGTTCTCCTTGTACAGGGGTTATAGGCTACTGCTTTCCAATGTCTCTTCTGTCCTAAATATTTTGCTGTCCCATCAGTAAACCAAGCATGTTTCTTCTGTTCTTCATTTAGTCCGTCATATCCATTATTCCATTTCACTAAGGATGGTACCATCTGTTGCTTAGATTCAAGGGGCTTTTCATTGCTCTCAGTATCAATGTTCGCCACAGATTCATGTAGAGCAGAAACTCCATTTTTGCCTGCTCTGGACCTATTCTGAATATACCACTTTCATTTGATTATGCTTGCCTCTTGTGCATGTCCAATTCTGTGAGAAGCTGGGGTACTCATTACCCAAGTCATAATTGGAATTCCAGGCCTTAATACCACTTCATGACCCAGAGTTAGTTGCTCAGTTTCTACTAAAGCCCAATATGCAGCTAACAGCTGCTTCTCAAAAGGTGTATATTGCACTCCAGATGAGGGCAGTTTCCTTGACCAAAAGCCTAAAGGTACACTTCGGCTTTGTTGTTTTTGCCACAGACTCCAATTTGCATAGTCATCTTGTACAGTCACTTGTAACTCCACTGGCCCATTTTGCATAGGCCATAAGTCTAGAGCTAATTGAATAGCAGCCTTTGCTTCCTCAAAAGCTCTACTTTGTTCAAGTCCCCAGTCAAATTCATATTTCTTTCTGGTGACTTTATACAAGGGTTTTAAAATCTGTCCCAAATGTGGGATGTGGTGTCTCCAACAACCAAACAGCCCTATGAACTTTTGGGCCTCTTTCTTATTGGTAGGGGTGGGAAAATCCTGGATTTTTTGTCGAGCTTGTGGGAGAATTTCTCGCAGTCCTCTATTCCACTGTATCCCCAAGAATTTTACAGTTTGAGCTGGCCCTTGAACCTTTGCGGGGTTGATTTCCCATCCTTTGCTTTTCATATGGTCAATTAATAATGCTAAACTCTCCTCCACCTCCTTTATATTCTTTCCCTGTATCATGATGTCATCTATGTAATGTGTAAGCTGTACACCAGGTAACTTTAATTCATCCAAATGTTCAGCTACAATCCTGTGGCAAATAGTTGGGCTATGAATATATCCTTGCGGCAGGCGTGTAAATGTATACTGTCGGCCTTGCCAAGTAAAAGCAAACTGATTCCATTGCTTGGGGTCTATTGGGATTGTAAAGAAGGCATTGGCCAAATCCATAACTGCATACCAAGTCCCTTCACGTTTTTGTATTCTCTCTATTAAAGTAACCGTGTCTGGGACAGCAGCATACAAGGGAGGAGTCACTTTGTTCAGCTGTCTATAATCTACTGTCATCCTCCATGTTCCATCTGACTTTCGGAATGGCCAGACAGGGTTGTTCCATTCAGTAGTTGTAGGGACTAACACTCCTGCCTCAACACATTCTCTTATAGTGTTGGCAATTTCATCTTGCCCACCTGGCACACGATATTGCCTCAAAGTAATTATTTTAGAAGGTTCGGGCAAAGTGATTGGATCCATCTTGATTTTCCCCACTAAGACTGCATTAATGCCCATTTTCCTCACAGCAAATTGGTATTTCCCTTCGGGTAAATTTAAGGTCATACCCTTCAATATGTCTATTCCAATGATGTATTCGGGAATAGGCACAATAACCACACTATATTCTTTCTTGGGCAACTGTCCAATTTTCATCATTAATTTAACTTGCCTGGCTGATATTTCAGTCCCTCCTAGTCCTGTAATGGTAATAGGAGTTCCATGGCTGAACTTGTCTGGATTTCCATAAATAAGGGTGGCCTCGGCCCCAGTATCTATTAATGCCTCAGTTACCGTACTTGACCCATTTTTCCAATATATGGTCAAGTTAATGTGAGGTCTACAATCCAGCCTGTGTATTTCCTTAATTTGGACTGGGTCTCGGCCTGTTCCCTAGTATTCCCTTTCATATGATTCACTTGGGTTTGAAGGTTCAACATCTGTGTATTTGCAGGAGCAGTTCTTATTTCCCTATCTCTCCTGTTATCAAGGCCTTTATCTCTGTACATTCTATATAATTCATTGGTTGGAATTCCATCTATCATTTCAAAACCTACCCCTGCTCTCAATAAAGCAGTAAACATTTCTTTCCTTGTTACTCTCCTTTGGCGCCAAGTTTGCTGGTTATTCACCCTTCTCTCTCGAGGAGATCTATCCCTTCCCCAGTCACCTAAGTCATGTAACTGTAAAATCTTATTTATCACTGTTGTAAGACGGCTCCCTACTTCTCCAAGTAATAAATTCAAAATTAGTTGTTTATAAGCAGGGGGAGCTGTCCTAATTATTAAATTCCTATGAGGCAGTCCCATTGGATCATTGTAATATTTGTCTGAGGTTCCTATCATAGTGGCAGTCTTCATTACCTCCTCCTTTAGTCTCATGATACAATCTCTAAGTGAATACCAGGGTCTGTGCTCAGTGGGCCACATAGAATCAGTAGCATATCTCTTATTGCATCCCACAGCGGCTAATGCCAACAGAGTAGTCCTGCTATCACCATCTCCTTGCTGATGATGTTCCCTAAAAGCTTGTTGAACTAGAGGATCATGGCTGATACCTATGAATCTCATGCAGTCTGTCCTATCTACTGATATTCCACTGGCCCCTTGATCACTGAGTCTTACCATCCAAGATATCAATGGTTCTCCTATTCTTTGGCTGAATCTACTCAAAATATCTGTGACCTCTTGCGGTGAGAAATCTTCCTGAATTTCCCTTGTAACTGAATCTTCACCTCGGGTTTCTGTCTTCCTCCTTTGTATGGGTCGAGCCCTTGTCTGATCATTTAACCATCTCCTATGCTCTGTGTGAGGCACATCCTGAACCCCAGTAGTGTTTTGTGCCTCAGCCCCTAACATTATCTCATTCTCTCCCCACTCACTTCCTCTGCCACCATGGCTAGGACGAAGCAGGCAGTCAGGCTCTTTCTGGGCTGGGTTGAAATGCACTCTGGGCTTTTTTGGTCTCCTGTTGCTCTTAGCCACATTAATAGAAAAGTTCTCATTTGAGTCAGTTTGGTCTCCTGCTATCTGAGATTCCCCTTCTTCCTGTGGGGTAGGAGTGCCCCCATGTCTTTCACTTAATCTCAATCTTTCGTATACTAGCCGGTAGGCTGATAACACTATCCAGCTTTGCCTAGATAGTGATGCCCCTGACTGAATCCCAACTTCTCGTAAACACTTTTCCAAATCCCTAGGATCTCCTCTCCGTAGCCTTGGTTCCCAGTTTTCACAGGGTCCAGCTTTTTTGGCCAATTCTTTTGCTAGGGAGGAATAAAATGGATCCTCCCATCCTGGGATATTCATCTCTTCCTCTGGAATTGTTCTGCTTCTAAATAGAGATCTTATACCTAGCGATCGCATCCTGGTCGCCAAATATATTAGGAGGGCAGAGTTTATAATCTCAAAGAGGATCATAAACATGTCTGAAACGTTCGGAACCGCCGGATATAAGAAACTCTCAAAGTAGAAGGCAGAAGAATCAAAACATTTATTTAGGCTCCACAGTAACCAACCCATGAACCAGCAACCCCGTTTTGATATATTGATCAAAAGCTTCCAGGCCCAATAAGTACGCCTTGAAAGAGCAACCAGGAGGCTACAGAGAAGCATGATTGCGTAAAGCAAAATCATGTTTCCCCCTCTATGGTAATAAGATTACCCACTGGCCTGAAGTCTTTGTTCAGCTTTCTCCCGTAGGTCAGCTCTGCTACTGGCAGCTCCTGCTTCAGCTGTGGCTGTGGCTGTAACTATAGCTGTAACTGTCGCTGTAACTGTCGCTGTAACTGTCGCTGTAACTGTCGCTGGCTCCAACCGGAAAAGGAAAAGAAGATCTTCAAGCTGTCCTCTCCCCTCTTATAGAGTTTTTTGACATCATCAAGCACCGCCTGAACGACCAGGGCCGATTGGTTCTTGACTTGGCCCCTCCCCCTAGCGTAGCCGTTAACACCTCCCCTCAGCCAGCCCCATGACTCATCACACAGGAAGTTGTCTGCTTCCTGGAATGCTCTTTGGGCTTCCTGCCCCGGAAGAGCAAGCCACAGTGTCCAGAGGCTCAATGAGGTAAGCTGAGTCATTCAAAGAAAACAAAGGCCATTCTGGCTACAGGCTGTGACTGCAACTGTAGCTGTAAGTGTAACTGTAACTGTAGCCGTAACTGCCTCTGTAACTGTAGCTGTAACTGTAGCTGTAACTGCCTCTGGTTCCAACGGGAGCTGCTTTTAACCATCCAGCTTCTGCGGGGGTGCAAGGCACGCCGGGGAAAGCACAGGCCCCCCCCAATCTGCCCAAGCAAGGCGAAGGGGTCGACCAGAAAAGCACAGGCCCCCTCCATCAGCTTAAGCAAGGGAAGCAAGGCGAAGGGGCCGACAAGCTTACTCCGGTCCAAGATACAAACAGCATTCAGTTCAGGGGGAAAAAGCCAAACTAGTCAAGGGCACTTGTTGACTAAGTGCTAAGGAGCCCATTTTTGGTTGCCAATACACTCCACCCCTTGTTATAGGATACATAATCTAATCAGCCATGTATCCTAGAACATACATTGTGATCCAATTACAAAGGAAACTAAAACATATCATTTGGTGACATTCCTAAATATTGGTTTACAATTCAAATGTGATCCACCCCTAGATCCCAGCAAGATAATCTCTTCAATCAATCATCCCCAAAATAATTATTAATAATTCAAATGTCCACCCCTAAATCCTTGTATCCATTACATAGGATCAATAATATCATAACAATAAAACAACACAGCAAGGATAACACAAAATAAGTAAACAGAACACTATCATCATTTCCACCCCCCTTGAACGATTGGGGCTCAAAATCTTGGGGTGAGGGGTGAAGGTCTCATTTTCCATAGCTTCTTCATGCTGAAATTGGATGTAGAGATGGCCCTGCCCCCAAAAAGTCCCATTCCAGAGGTCATTTCTTTAACAAGCTGGCAGGAATTCCAAGAATGCTACATGCTTAGGCAGTCACCGGAAAGTGCAGGGTGCTTAAGCCTGAAGGAAACAAAACTAGCAACAAGGTTAGCCAAAACAAAGGACAAAAAGAATAGACAAGTATGGACTATAATTCTTCAAATAAAATCATCTCAAGTTTGGTTGAGATTTCAGTTATGCAAAGATCCAACATCAGAGCCAAACTCAGGTGGGAAATGTTTCTTTTCAAAAGGAACATAATGAGGAAGCCAAGAGGATCCCACCCTAGATAGAGACTAAGATTGTCCTCCCAGCCTTTCCCCAGATGTACAAGTTTTCATCCATTAATCACACAAGGTCACCTTCAGTCTGAGTGGCTTGTGGGCTTGCAGGAGCAGTTCTTATTTCCCTATCTCTCCTGTTATCAAGGCCTTTATCTCTGTACATTCTATATAATTCATTGGTTGGAATTCCATCTATCATTTCAAAACCTACCCCTGCTCTCAATAAAGCAGTAAACATTTCTTTCCTTGTTACTCTCCTTTGGCGCCAAGTTTGCTGGTTATTCACCCTTCTCTCTCGAGGAGATCTATCCCTTCCCCAGTCACCTAAGTCATGTAACTGTAAAATCTTATTTATCACTGTTGTAAGACGGCTCCCTACTTCTCCAAGTAATAAATTCAAAATTAATTGTTTATAAGCAGGGGGAGCTGTCCTAATTATTAAATTCCTATGAGGCAGTCCCATTGGATCATTGTAATATTTGTCTGCAGTTCCTATCATAATGGCAGTCTTCATTACCTCCTCCTTTAGTCTCATGATACAATCTCTAAGTGAATACCAGGGTCTGTGCTCAGTGGGCCACATAGAATCAGTAGCATATCTCTTATTGCATCCCACAGCGGCTAATGCCAACAGAGTAGTCCTGCTATCACCATCTCCTTGCTGATGATGTTCCCTAAAAGCTTGTTGAACTAGAGGATCATGGCTGATACCTATGAATCTCATGCAGTCTGTCCTATCTACTGATATTCCACTGGCCCCTTGATCACTGAGTCTTACCATCCAAGATATCAATGGTTCTCCTATTCTTTGGCTGAATCTACTCAAAATATCTGTGACCTCTTGCGGTGAGAAATCTTCCTGAATTTCCCTTGTAACTGAATCTTCACCTCGGGTTTCTGTCTTCCTCCTTTGTATGGGTCGAGCCCTTGTCTGATCATTTAACCATCTCCTATTCTCTGTGTGAGGCACATCCTGAACCCCAGTAGTGTTTTGTGCCTCAGCCCCTAACATTATCTCATTCTCTCCCCACTCACTTCCTCTGCCACCATGGCTAGGACGAAGCAGGCAGTCAGGCTCTTTCTGGGCTGGGTTGAAATGCACTCTGGGCTTTTTTGGTCTCCTGTTGCTCTTAGCCACATTAATAGAAAAGTTCTCATTTGAGTCAGTTTGGTCTCCTGCTATCTGAGATTCCCCTTCTTCCTGTGGGGTAGGAGTGCCCCCATGTCTTTCACTTAATCTCAATCTTTCGTATACTAGCCGGTAGGCTGATAACACCACCCAGCTTTGCCTAGATAGTGATGCCCCTGACTGAATCCCAACTTCTCGTAAACACTTTTCCAAATCCCTAGGATCTCCTCTCCGTAGCCTTGGTTCCCAGTTTTCACAGGGTCCAGCTTTTTTAGCCAATTCTTTTGCTAGGGAGGAATAAAATGGATCCTCCCATCCTGGGATATTCATCTCTTCCTCTGGAATTGTTCTGCTTCTAAATAGAGATCTTATACCTAGCGATCCCATCCTGGTCGCCAAATGTATTAGGAGGGCAGAGTTTATAATCTCAAAGAGGATCATAAACATGTCTGAAACGTTCGGAATCGCCGGATATAAGAAACTCTCAAAGTAGAAGGCAAAAGAATCAAAACATATATTTAGGCTCCACAGTAACCAACCCATGAACCAGCAACCCCATTTTGATATATTGATCAAAGGCTTCCAGGCCCAATAAGTACGCCTTGAAAGAGTAACCAGGAGGCTACAGAGAAGCATGATTGCGTAAAGCAAAATCATGCTTCCCCCTCTATGGTAATAAGATTACCCACTGGCCTGAAGTCTTTGTTCAGCTTCCTCCCGTAGGTCAGCTCTGCTACTGGCAGCTCCTGCTTCAGCTGTGGCTGTGGCTGTGGCTGTGACTGCAACTGTAGCTGTAACTGTAACTGTAACTGTAACTGTAGCCGTAACTGCCTCTGTAACTGTAGCTGTAACTGTAGCTGTAACTGCCTCTGGTTCCAACGGGAGCTGCTTTTAACCATCCAGCTTCTGCGGGGGTGCAAGGCACGCCGGGGAAAGCACAGGCCCCCCCCAATCTGCCCAAGCAAGGCGAAGGGGTCGACCAGAAAATCACAGGCCCCCTCCATCAGCTTAAGCAAGGGAAGCAAGGCGAAGGGGTCGACCAGAAAAGCACAGGCCCCCTCCATCAGCTTAAGCAAGGGAAGCAAGGCGAAGGGGCCGACAAGCTTACTCCAGTCCAAGATACAAACAGCATTCAGTTCAGGGGGAAAAAGCCAAACTAGTCAAGGGCACTTGTTGACTAAGTGCTAAGGAGCCCATTTTTGGTTGCCAATACACATACTAAATTTAATAATTTATTGTTAATTTCTGGGGTTTTCCTACATTGAAATTTTGATGTCACAATATTCCATTATAGCACCTAATATGTTACTAATGAAGTCACTATGTCCATATATTCCTGCCAATGTATGCTGGACTTCCAAACAATGCACAAGACTTCTTGTAAGACTTCTCAGCAGATTTAAACACTGATCAGTTATAATTTGTGCTCTCTGTATTTATTTGGAAATAAATGTAATCGCTATGACTTTGAACCTTACACAACAGATGAAACTTGCACAAAGTTTTTCAAAATTTTATCTTCTCTTCTTTGTGTTTCACCATTCCCTTATTTTTATTCAATGTCCCCAATTGTCCCTGAGAGTAGTACCACTTGCCTGACTCATTCCAGAAAACCCCCCACCCACTTTGGCAACCTGTGCTGAAGAAAATGTAAATAATACAGTTTAAATTTAAAAACATATTGTGCCAAAATAACTAATACAGAAATGTTTTATATAATTGCATATGTGGAACCTATATCTGATTGCTTACTATCTCAGTTAAGGGAAAAGGACAGGGAAGGGAGGATAGAATTTGGAACTTGAAATTTTAATTTTTTTATTATAAGTTTTTATTTTTAGTTTACATTCGGTTCTACATAACTTTGAGTTCCAGATTTTCCTTCCTCCCTCCCCCCTCCCTCCCCAAGACAACATGAAAACAGAGGGGGGAAAAGGCTAGCATGAAGTGTGCCTCAATCTGCATTCATACTTCATAGTTCTTTCTCTGGATGTAGATAGCATTCTCCATTGTGAGTCCTTTGGACTTGTGCCGGCACCTTGTGTTGCTGAGAGGAGCGAAATCTGTCAGGGTTGGTCCTCACAGAATACATATATCTGTGGTTGTGTATAATGTTCTCCTGGCTCTGCTCCACTCACTCAGCGTTATGTCATGTAGGTTTTTCCAGGTTGTTACGAAGTCTTTATCACCCCATTTCTTATGGTACAATAGTATTCCATTACCTTCATATACCACAGCTTCTTCAGCCATTCCCCAATTAATGGCCAGCCCTTTGATTTCCAATTCTTAGCTACCACAAAAAGAGCCGCTATAAATATCCTTGTAAATATGGGTCCTTTTCCCGCTTGTGTGATTTCTTTGGGATACAACCCTAGAAGTGATATTGCTGGGTTAAAGGGTATGGACATTTCTATAGCCCTTTGGGCATAGTTCCATACTGCTCTCCAAAATGGCTCGATCAGCTCACAACTCCACCAGCAATGTAACAATGTTCCAATTTTCCCACATCCTCTCCAGCATTTATCATTTTCGTGTTTTGTTATTTTAGCCAATCTGACAGGAGAGATGTGTTATCTAAGAGTTGTTTTGATTTGAATTTCTCTAATCAATAGTGATTTCAAGCATTTTTTCATATACCTATAGATAACTTTAATTTCTTCCTCTGAAAACTGCCTTTTCATATGCTTTGACCTCTTCTCAATTGGGGAATGACTTGTATTATATTTGGCTCAGTTCCCTGTATATTTTAGAAATGAGGCCTTTATCAGAGACACTAGTTGAAAAGATTTTCTCCCAATTTTCTGCTTCCCTCCTAATTTTTTTGCATCACCTTTTTTTGTACAAAAATATTTCAATTTCACATAATCAAAATTATCCATTTTGCATTTTGTAATGCTCTCTACCCCTTGTTGGGTCATGAATTCTTTTCTTTTCCATAAATCTGATAAGTAAACTATTCCTTGCTCTTCCAAATTACTTATAGTATCAGCCTTTACTCCTAAATCTTGGACCCATTTTGAATTTATTTTGGCATATGGTATAAGATATTGATCTATGCCCAGTTTCTGCCCTACCGTTTTCCAATTTTCCCAGCAGTTTCCGTGAAATAGTGAATTTTTAGCCCAGAAGCTGGCCTCGTGGGGTTTATCAAAGAGTGGATTGCTTTACTCATTGACTTCTCCATCTTGTGTTCCTATCCTATTCCACTGATCCACAACTCTGTTTCTTAGCCAGTACCAGGTAGTTTTGATCACCGCTGCTGTATAGTACAGTTTAATATCTGGTATGGCTAGGCCACCTTCTCTAGCATTTCTTTTCATACCTCTTGTTCTTCCAGATGAGTTTTGTTATTATTTTGTCCAGCTTTTTAAAAAGATTTTTTAGTAGTTCAATTGGTATGGCACTGAATAGATAGATTAATTTAGGTAAAAATTGTCATTTCTATTATATTAGCTCAGCCTAACCAAGAACAACTGATATTTTTCCATTTATTTAGATTTGACTTTATTCGCGTGAAAAGTGTTTCATAGTTATGTTCATAAAGGCCCTGGGTTTATCTTGGCAGATAAACTCCCAAGTATTTTGTAGTGTCTACAGTCACTTTGAATGGAATTTGTCTTTCTATCTCTTGCTGTTGGGCTTTGTTAGTAATGTAGAGGAATGCTGAGGATTTATGTGGGTATATTTTATATCCTGCAACTTTGCTAAAGTTGTTTATTATTTCAAGTAGTTTTTTTACTTGATTCTCTACAATTCTTTAAATAAATCATCATATCATCTGCAAAAAGTGATAATTTAGTTTTTTCTTTGCCATTTCTAATTCCTTCAATATCTTTTTCTTCTCTTATTACTACAGCTAACGTTTGCAGTACCAAATTGAATAGTACGGGTGATAATGGACATCCTTGTTTCACCCCTGATCTTACTGGGAATGCATCTAGCTTATCCCCATTACAAATAATGCTTGTTGATGATTTTAGGTAGATGCGATTTATAATTTTAAGGAAGGTTCCATTTATTCCTATAATTTCTAGTATTTTTAATAGGAATGGGTATTGTATTTTGTCAAAGGCTTTTTCTGCATCTATTGAGATGATCACGTGGTTTGAAAAAAAACCAAGTATATTTTACCACATTTTTCTCCAGAGAGTTGGTTAAAGATCAGCACTTTATTGCAGAGATCATTCACACCCATGTTCAACTTCTAACCCTTCAACTCTACTTTATGGATGTATTTATTTACTTAAATGTAATTTTATGAAAGACAGGGACTATTTTGTATTCCTACTTTTCAATAATCCTTAGACTTGGTAAATGCTTCTTAATCTTGTCTGAATATAACTATGTGCATTAGAATGTAAACTCCTTTACCTTTCTTAGTAAGCAGTTAGCACAGTGGATGCTTCATTATTTGGTTTAGACTTCATCATTACCTTGCAAGCCAGGTATTCTCTGCCCTCTATCCCCCTCACTCACCCGCCAACCCATTAGCTTCTTTATGTGTGGTGTTGCAATCTCCTTGTATTATAATCTTCCCAAAAGTGCAGGGTTTTTTTGGGTATTGCTCACACCTAGTATAGTACTGTATTATGTTTGTAAATGCTTGCTGACTTTTGATATAGAAACACAACCTGCTGTTTTTAAATTGTCAGGAACAGCATCCCAACAATTCAGGAGGTAAGGCACAGTGGGAATAAGCCTATATTACAAGACACTGTGCTAAATGCTTTTAAAAATTTCACACCACGTCTGCAACATAGGTTCCATTACGTCTTGAGGAAACTAAGGCATAGGTTAAATAACTTGCCCAGGGTCTAGCAGTCTGCATCTTGACCACTTTCCATGAGTATCTTCCTTTTATATGCCCTTCCATTGCTGTATATATTTTATACTTTGCTCCTTGTCTCCCATTACATTACAACTCATGGGAATCTTTTGGTTTTTGGTTGGATGTTTTTGAAACCAAAAGAACTGGTTTTTGTCATTTCAGTCACATCTCATTCTTCATGACCCCATTGGGGTTTTCTTAGCAAAGGTAATGCAGTTGGTTTGCCATTTCTTTCTGCAGTTCAGTTTCCAGAGGAAACTGAGGCCAATTGGGTGAAGTGACTTGCCCAAGATATCACAGCTAGGCTGTAAGAATACATTTCAACTCAGGTGTTGCTGACTCCAGCCCCAGTACTATTTCTAGCTGCCACCATGAGGTACAAACTGAAATGCTTTGCTAAAATTACCACTGCCATTCATTTCAAGGGACCCGATTAAGGGTTTTAAAAGTTCTGTAACCAAAGTCACATCTTCACCTGTTCTGAGCTCATTTTTAACCTTTGTATGAATTATTTCCACTACTTATGGATGTCTTTCACTAACCTCAAAAGATTATCTCACACTGAAAAAAATTGACAAACTTTTATCAAACACTCTACTCAGTATTTATGTCTTGAAGACATTCATCTGGTGCTTTGTAAAGTCAATGTCAAATAACAAAGTTTTCATTTTTTCCAAGATAATTCCTTGAAAATTCTTAATCTTTTCTGTATTTCAGAATTACTCAATAGTTGGACTTTTATGCATTGATAATTATTAATACATATGCATAGGTAAACATGTTTATGTTCGTGTTTCTATTTCCTCCATCATCTTAAACATCTGGTCACCTAAAACTAACACAAATCAGTCTCAATCAAAGAGTTGTTTTACTAGTTTAGATTCTATCTTAGGTGACTTGGTTGTTTCAGTGATATCAATCTTAAAATGTCTAATTCAGCAAGAAAATCAAATAAGTTCAGAAAAACTTTATTTTAAAACTCTTAACACTAACTTCAAATTTTATAATTTACTTCACAAAAGACATATGAACTCTTTTTAACTTTCCTTTTTTTTAAATTTTAGCTTTTGCAAGAATGGACTATCATAGAGGGTACTAAGATGGCACAAAGCAACATAGTGTAATTTCACAGACAATTTCACAAAATAAACTCAATTCCCAATTTCTTTGAAAAGGCATTTTGATTGAAAAAAACTTATATGTCTTTTAATAGTTGCTTCTGCCTCTCTGCCTCCTCTTTCAGATCGGCATCAGTCACAGCCACCGCCTCTTGGTGCTCCAGGGCTTGAACTCCTATATGAATGACTAGGGGCACGATATCCCCTATCCTGTGAAGACAGAAGCCCTCTCCATTGTCTGCCAATATGATGATAACCACTTGAATAGATGTCAGTTCTGCTGCTTGAGTAACTTTCACGACTTCCATCATATCCACCTCTTGTGCTGCTATAATCATCATAGAGGCTACTTTCTCCATAAGAGGGAGGAGGCCCTCGAGTAGGAGGAGCAGTATGAGAGTTACCTGCAGGATCATTAGAAAATTATATAGCAAATATCCAACTTTTAAATGTAATTTTACAGAAATATTTAATTACATTTTGCATGGAAATTTGTCTTCAGTGAAAATTTAATGCATGAAGATTACAGACAAAAAATACATAATAAATATCTTCCTTAAGAGGGAATCAGACATTGGTAAGCAAAATGGGCCCTTCGCACTTAGTTGGCCATTGTTTCCTTTGAGTAATTCAGTGTATTTCGTTGAGCCTTACTAGGTGCTAAGCCCCAGGCCCAAACCCCTATTAGGTGTGGAACCTCTGTGGGTGTGGACTGGTGCCTGGGGTGGGGGCCAAGATGGGGCTGGCTAAGGGGAGGTGCCAACTCCAGAGCCATGGAGGTCTTGAATCTTAGTAAGTGCTAAGCCCCAGGCACTAACCCCTATTAGGTGTTAACTTAACTTATGTGGATGTGAACATTCCAGGGTCCTAAGGGGAGGGGCTAACTCAAGAGCCAATCACAGCAGCCTAAGTTCTGGTCATTCAGATGACGTTTGATGACCTCTGAAGCCCTATAACAAGAGAGGACAGGTCCATTTGTGCAGGGCTCTCTCTCGTGATGCTGCTGATGTAGAGTCTCCGGCCATCTGTAGCTAAGGAGCCCTCCAGCTTGTAACCTGGATGCTGAGACTTTGTTAAACTCTGGTAACTATATATTGGGATATGAATCAGACAAGGTCTGTTGCTGCTGTTTGTAACTATGAATTGTATTGAGTCTGTCTGTTGATGCTAGTAACTTGTTTGTAATTTGCTCTGAAGTTCAGTGTGCTGGACTTTTCCACTGAACTAAGTGAATGATATTGGTATGCTGAATTAAAGTAAGCTTGTCAACCCCTTAACCTTGTCAAGCAGATCAAAAGAACCTGTGCTTTTGCAGGGTGCTGGTAGCATTCTTGTTTTTGGGCTTTCACCCCCACAACAGCTTCTAGCTGGATTGTTGAAACAGTTGTCCACGGATAAACTACAAGTTTTTACTACTGACCCGCAATTATACTTTCTCATGTTCTTTCACCACTGGGAAGAAAAACTGTGAATGCCAATTCTTGCATGAAGACTTCAAAAAGCTTCACTAAAAACAACTTTAAAGCAATTTCTTAGAAAATAAAACTTACAAATTCAAATTAGCAAAAGACTAAACTGACTTTTTTAAAGTTGCTAAGGAGGTCTATGGGCTTGTGGTTTATGATCTTAAAATTATATTCTTACCATAACTCTCATAAGAATCTCTGTAGGATCCTCCACTTGGATGATCTGAAGAGTCTCTATCACGACCTCCGCCATTGCTATCACGGTCACTAAATAAAGAAAATGTACTAAGTAATAACTATTAAAGCTTAAATCATGTACATTTCCACAAAATAAACTAACGTGGTGAAACCGTACCTGTATCCTCTAGATGTATATTCATCATGAAAGCTAGAGTGGCCATAGTCACTGTGTGTGTAATCCCTTGGAGATGGAGCATTAGCTCTGGTATCCCGAAAACTTACATTATCTCTGCCTGAATAACTAAAATTAAAGGGTGAATTAGATCATATAAAATAAAAACTCTTCTCAACTAAAATGTTACATTATTTTACTTACCTCTCTTTATTACTGTCACTACCATCTTTTGAAGACATATAGACATCTCTGCGTGATGACACTGGTTTTCTTCGTGGAGGACCTCCATAGTTATCTCTTCCATGAGACACTGGCCCTTAAAAAATGTTTGAAAATTTTAAACTAACATCTGAATTAACACAGTTATGTGACAAGGAAATGAAAAAATAAGAGGCCAATTTAAGTAAAGAAAAAGGACTTAGTATGCAGCTCTTAATTCAACTAGATGATATATTTGAACAAAAATTTATTTAAGTGTTGATATGTGAAAAACTGTAACTACAACAGTTAATCTTGTTGGGTCTTATAGGAGAAATAATACAAATGCACATGAGCTTATGTGTACCCAAGAGAATGGGTATCGGTACCAATCCTAAATGATTTTTATAGATGTGAACCTTTCTAATGTACCGTGAATTTACCTCTTCCTCCCATTCCACTACTGCTACGCACTGGTCCAGAAGGTGCAGATCTTTTAGGCAGAGGTCCCCCACTTCGTGGAGGTGGACCCCTTTTAACTGGGAGTGGAGCCCTGGAAGAACCCATGATGAAATTGAGAGAATACCTACTGTCATCTATGCAAAGGATAAAAAGAAAAAAAACATTAGTATGGTTACCATCAACTGATTCAAAACATATCATCAAATAATATTGAATTTCAATTTCAATACACTTTTTGCCAGTGGTATAGAATTTGGTATCAATTTGTTGCTATAGCTTCTTCTTACCTCACATATTTTCAACAAAATGTTAAGTGTATTTACCTGAATCAAAGAATGATATATACCATCAATTTTTAGAAATGTTAGTCTCCAGCTAAACAAATAAAATCATTGTACAAATTTTCCAATTCCACCTGGAACCTCACATTATCATAAAGAAATGATCCTGAATTCTCAACTGCTCCAACATATGCAAAATCTGTCAAAAACTGACAAACTATAAAATTTCAGTGTGAGGCCTACAATAGAGGATAATTGGAGGATAAGGTCAAGAGGCTTGAAATCACAAAACATTTTCTGGGTTTTAGAAAGACTTTTATTTCCATCAGTGGAATGCATAAACATATTAAAGATATTCTAGATGTTCTTCAGTCTTGAAGAAACTATTTCTTTATCAAGAGTCCCCCAAATAGTCCCCAAAATAACCTAGTCATCCACATAATTTATGTGATACAAGAAAATTAATTTATTCAAATATGTTTTCAAAATTGTATATAATTTTAAATGGCATTTGTCTTTCCTTCCCCTTTGAGACAGGACAAAAGCATGGTGAAACTTCAACTATACTATTTTAGGTTAATCATGGAAATTTCACCTCTATTTTAGTTTTCAAGAAAATAAACTTTGCCAGTATTTGCATAGGAAGTATTTTTTTTATTCCTTTTTACATTAAGAATAAACAAGGCTCATTTAGCAAAGACAGATACTATGGTGTCGGACCTTTCTTTCAGTCCAGGCATTTGAGTACTAAGTTACCCATGTGACCTCCACAAGATGGCCCTCTTGCTACACCACTTCCACCTCTTCCATGTCTAGGACCTCTTGGAGGACTTCTGCTTTTTGGAGGGGGTGGGCCCCGCCTACCACCTCTTTCAAATGATGGTTTGTTGGCTTGTTCCACCTTAATTGATTTTCCATCTAAGGACTAAAAGGAACAATTATTTTATCAAATGTTAAAATGAACTTTAGTTAAAAAAACCTCACTTCTTCAGATTTGTTTTTAAATGTTATTTAATTGCTCAAATTTCTTTGATAAGAGATATTTTCCTTTCAAAGACAGCATTAAATTGACATCTAATAAGTCTTGCCAATACTGGAAAATTTTACAAAACCCATTAGGAACCCTCCAAAATACCTGTGCTTGATGTTCTTATACTAAATTTAATCATTTCCTTTGGAATCAAGGAAAAAAAAAAGACTGACATCCACCTTCTGCTTCCTAATTTGAGATGGGTTATGTAATAGAAAACAATGTTAGATACCAAGTGAGTAAACCCACATTTTAGACCCCACTAAACCATATACTAGTTGCATCCAAACTTAGGTAACTCAAATTAACCTCTCTGGTCCTCAGTTTCTTTCATCATTCACTTCACAGGGCTGTTTAAGGCAAAAATGAACTTTGCAAACAGAAAAGTAATTAGGAATCACAGTGATCAAATATTTGAAATCAATTATTCTGCAATTTTTAAACAGAATATATTTTACATGTTTGGATAACTTGTAAGTATTACTGTGATTAGGTAATAGCTAGACTCGGTAGTATTTTACGTGTAATGACTTAAAAAAAGCAAACTCAAAAAACAGAAATTCCCTTCATTTTCCTTGAGCTCAGTTATACAGTAAAACCACAAACCATAAACATATGGCATATGGTACATTATTCCATTTTGGGGGGAGGCAGGGAAAACTTATTTATAAGTGGCCTTTGCTGATTTGCTACCATGCAACTTTGCATTTTTCCGTTAAAGATATTATATCTTGATTTTTGTCATTAATTTTGTAGTATATATACCAAAATATTTATTTCTATTTACTATGTCAATATCTGCTCAAAATGCTTATGAATTAAGATGTGAATATTCCAGCATTTGCTCAAATTCAGTAGTTTAAAAAAAATGATTTTTTTTTATTTAAATATGAAGCTATTACTCCAATCAAACCAACCAGCTAACTTGACACACCATTCATCTCTCATCTTGGTTTCTGTAAAAGATTTCTATAATATGATTTCAAAGGATTTTTTCTCAACTTATTTTTAAAAGTTTTAGAATTCAGTGCTTCTTTCTTTGAATTTTTCAGATGACTGGCTTCTGTGATTATTCTTTTTAAAAAAACTACTAGAAATAGATTGCTTGAATATTTTTAATTTCGTCTTCCTTTGGTTCATAAACACATTTTCTAAATGGTATCAAATAAAATATAAACCTTGACTTCATCTACACCTCACCCGTTATTATTACCAGTCTGTAATTTTTCTCCATTATAGTTACGTGAGTCTCCTTCGGGTTGTAAGAATCACACTCATTCCATGAATTTATTCATTTCTAATTGTTTTGGAATCTATAAAAACATGAAGCTTCCAAAGTAGTTGGCTTGGATCACTGTGACATAGTCTGGCATATGATTTTAAAACTTAATAGGTACTGAAAAAGGAGAAATTAGTTTGAGTTGTGTTAAACCTGAAAATTTGGTTGAAGGAAACAACAGAGCTAGGTGATAGAAAAATCCATGTTGTTTATTATTTTCCCTTAAAGCATAGCGGAGCTAGCTTACTTGTACGTACAAGGAGTCAGAGTATGAACTCTGGCTGCCTGAACAAAGCAATGAGAAAACTTATATACGTTATTTTAGCAGAGCTAGCAAGCCTGTATGACCTCATTTTTATGACCCCCATGTATGTTTAACCATGATACAAGAAGAGTATTTTCCTTAATGGAATAGATTGTAAATACAACAAATTAGATAGTTGTCAAAGTGTCAATTGGATTTACAACCCCAGGATCTCTGTGTTTAATTGGCCATTAACATTCCACAACATAGTATATGCCCATAAATTATTAGGATAAGGAAAAGTCACATAATTCAAGATAGTGTCTGGGGTCAAGGTTTTCACCCTTAATGGCCATGGACAGAGCAAGGAATACTCCATCTGGATTTGTTGATACAAGATAGAGATGTCTCTGAGCTTACTCAGAACACAAAGAGACTGTTAGGATCAGGCTTTTCTTCTGGTTAAGTAGTTCAGGCCCTGACTCTTATTGAAATTACAAAAATGATATAAAATAGTATAATATTTTCCACATTTCCTCCTTTTGGTCAAAGGTAAGCTGAAAGCTTCACCTGAAGACCAATGAAGGTATGGAAAAACCTCTATCTTCCTCAGGGGTAAAGTTGTAAAAATCCTTATCTAGGTGGATTCAGGTTTTTTTTTCTCTTTCTGTGTTTGGACATCCCCAGAGATGCACAGTAATTACAAACTACTTGTAAACAAGCAGGGGGAGCAAGTTGAAAGGGGTATCAGTAGGCAGCATAATGGGGAAACTAGAACACCTAAGTAAAATAAGCTAAAGACACCAAAGGTACAAGTAAACAGTCTTGGGAATGCAACGGACTCAGAAAGGGAAAGAGCAGTTCTTCGTTCAGGTTCTGGTCCGGGCTCTTGGGAAGGTTGCCTGTGTCGGATGCTGTCCCCTTCAGGCTCTTTGAAACCGGAGGGCAAGGTGTCCTATGGGCTCAGATGTCCACTCAGGAGCACGGGCAATCATCAGATGTGATAGAAGGATCAAGGAGTCCATATCCACAAGTTGGCAGCTATAGAAGTAGTCAGATCTGACAGGAGCTCTCAGAACACATGTAATTTGATAATTGAGAGAAAAACAGCACAACATAGGTCCCAGCCACTCAGGGCTAAGTTCAAACAAATACAATAAATGGTTCAGTATCCCAGTTACATATTTCCAATGTCCATTTAAAGCAACAAAATTTTTTTTTTCAGATGCCTGATTGTGGTTATCTGGTTCCTAGATAGTAAAAGAGAGTTCTGCTTCTCTGGTTCAGATCTAGAAATCCTCAGACAATTCTAACTTAATATAACTTAATCACTTAAATTTGGCTCTCCTTCTTTTAACTTCAGAGTATTTCAGTTCATATATCATCTACTGTTTCTAACCTTACCTAAATTTTGTACCTGGTATAAGAGTCCTTTAAAATATAAAGGTCCAACCATAAATTGAATTCATCTTCCTTTTAAAATCATCAGACAGATACTTTAATAAAGGAGATATAATTTCACTTGTACTATCTCATACAATTTTCTTGTACAAAAATCCACATTTAAGATCTTACTACCAAAACACACTAATTAACTTGAATTTCCATGACTGATAAATTTTGGAGCCAATCATACACATCTGTATATAATTCTTAGAGGAATCAATTTGGTCCTATTGCCTTTTCCTCTCAAAATTTGCTATCCTATTTAATTAGACATTTATCACATTACATCTTTGTCTTATTACTGTGTCTAATCATTTCCTCCTTTTGGAGGATGTTATCTCTATATTCTTCTAATCTTTATTTGGTCATGAACATAGGTTAAAATTGTGAGCTATTCATTCCTGTATCCTATTATAGTAACTCAGAGATATTCCAATATCCATCTATTACCTAATAGATTTAGCATTGTGCTTACAAAACTTCCTTGTTAATATAAATTTGCTATGAAAGAAATGAGGGACAATTTCATATATCTTAACAGAAGGAAAGAACTTCCTTAGCTCTATTTGATTCCAGGCATGAGTCATATCTGTTAGCCAATCTTACAGTCACCAGGTGCTGAAAGCAGGGCTTAGGAGTAACCAGGTGGGGACTTTCCTTTTCAGAAAGGAAATAGCAGAATTGGGAAATAGAGTCAGGAAGATCCTACCTAGGCTGTGTCCAAGGTCGTCTTCAAGACTTTCTCCCAGGCATAGACATCCACCTTTAAAAAATTCTCAGCTTGTAACGCCTGCCATTCCAGTACTGGCTTCATGTGACCTATACCTGTAATCAGAGCTTAAAACAATATTAAATTGTAGTCCCATAAAATCTTAAATAGCAAATAAATATCCTTCAGATAGGACTGTCCCAAATTTCATTGAGCTAATAATTATCAAATCGAATCAAGCTGCATAACATTTCCAGCTTCTAAATACTTCCTCATACTCTTTTCCAACTTGCTAAAATCATCTGAAACTATCATTCTCAGGACAGGGGAGGCTTAGCTAACTCCCATTTGTCCCCTAACTTTCTCATCTGCCTTTCGTATTTTCCCTCAACCTTAATTTACCTTTCCAAACCTTCCAAACCCAATTCAGTCTTCATTTCAACCATAAGACAAAACAACTCATAAGTTAGTACTTTCATTGTCATAACTGTGTATACTGGAATCCCATTCCAGCTTCTTAAACAATCAAAAGAGGTTAATGACTGACCTCACAAGTTGATGGATTTGTCCCTGTTAATTCCTTCTGGAGGGAAAAAAAAAGAACACTTCAGGAACTGAGTCTTATACACATTGTTAAGCTCTAACTCTTGCTTAAAATCACGAAAACATTTTCCAAAATACTTCTAGAATTGTTTACCTAAACTGAAGATGTCTCTGATTTAGTCGCAGTAATTAATTACACTATTTGTGTCAATACCCAATTGCTCTTATATCACTTCACAACATCTAAGAACTCTATTTCACATGAATACAATACAACTTTAAAATCCCAGTCTTAGTCCACGGGATAATGATTCAACCCTACATCATAAAACTTCTCTTCCCTTTCTAATTATTCTCATTAACACTTTAGAAACCATATTATCTTTCATTTGACTATACAAGAGTACCAATATAACCAGTCACTTGATTAAAACAACAATATTTTACATATTTGCATTTATCCAATTTCCCATTTTTTCAAAAAAACAACTTCTTTCACAATGGTAACAGATTCTGGCAGATAACTTCCCTTTTGTTACTACCTGCTTATTTCTGATTAAAGAGATCTGCCACATCATCTCCCCCTGAGGGTGGGTTCTTTCCCATCAGATGGCAAGCTTCACTAATAAGAACTGTATCCTTAAGACCCACATCCTCCTCGAAACCCAATCTTATCCTAAAAATGCATCACTTTTGCTGACTTTAAAAAGCCAGGTTTTTTTTGTTTTTTTTTTTAGGCTTCTGACCCCTACTGTTCTTTCTTTCAGTAAAAACTCAAATCCCAGTAATTGGTGCCCCTCCCCTTTCCTTCCCTTCTGACAGGTGGGCTAAGGTGAA